>NC_051186.1:13720062-13827209 GCF_013339695.2 Rhipicephalus sanguineus
CTTCCGCACACGCTAGAAGCAAATGAAATCTGAGAAGACATTTTTCTTGACGAAAAGCCACCAGAGCAAGATTTTGCTGCAGCAGAATAATTAAAACTGAGATTTACGCACAATGCAAGCTAATAACAACCATCAGTCGCACTGAAGTGAGCACACACTGCAAGGGTCATTTTGGCCAGTTATATCTCGTAAACAAAGCAAATGAGGACATATGATATTACAACCGTGTGTTCACTGACATAAGCGCTTTTCGATAAAAAATTGTCGTCAAAATTGAGACCGGAGTTTTTTTTTTAATTTTATTTTTTGAAAATGTACTTTTTTGAAAAAAACTCGCTTCTTTAACTATTTCTTTCTTTTTTTGCGCTGCCTTTAGGAAAATGATCTTCCGTATAAATGTTGCAAAGGCTCTTTTCTATATTTGACATTGTTTTCAAGTTTCTATTTGTAATAGCAAAGGCGCCAAGGCGCCTCAAACTTAGGACCCTTTTTTGATTTCGGCCGTGTTTGCCATTTTTTCACATTTTCTTCTTTTTGAGGACAGCATAAAAAAAGCATGGATGTAATTCACAGTAATGCGTATTAAAACCAGCAAAAAAAATTTTCGACACATCATTTATAGTTCGCGCTAAATTCGGCCGTGAAATCCGAAAACATTGCAGTGAGCAAAAATTGGGGGACTCTTAAGCCTCGCCTTTAAGAGTTGAACGCAATAGCGAAACCCGGCCCCTGGTGCGCACTTCAACCACTAAGTGCATACTTATGAATGTGTATTGTTACACACACACGCGCGCGCGCGAGAATGGTACATACAGGTTTTTGATCTAAAGCAAGAGTCGCATGGCCTTAAAGATATACACCGCGCGCTTGCCGTCTCGGAGGCCATGAAGAGTCTCACAATGCGTCACACATGGCAGCACATTATCTAGCGTTTGCTGTTTGCTTGATCAACGCCTCCCCTGGAAAGGCGCACGGCCGGGCTAGACCGCAAGCGCGCGCGCGTGCGGTCTATCCCGGCCGTGAAAGGCGGCATTGGCTTGATATGTTTTCCGCTAGATGGACATAGTTGTCCATTTCCTTTCTCGATTTTTCGCTCACGGATGATTTTTCGCTCACAACCAACGCAACCAACGGTCCCGACACCGACGTCGGAATTTCTGCGACACGAGCTCTCTAACGCTATCGCGTTAAAAACAGGAGGCCCGCGCCGCCACCTTCAAATATTTTTTTGGCGCGCTGGGAGCGTTTCTTGGAAATAAAATTTTCGGTTCCGTGCACTTTTAATGTGCCCACATAACATATAAAAAACCCAGGCAAAACAAAAATTGCGACCGGACAGGCATGTTCGATCTCTTGTGGAATCACCCAACTGGCGTTGCACCGGCATTACGCCTGCACAGGGTCTTTTTTCAAAGCGGTTTCGAGACCTGTCGTGGTTCTGTGGTAGAAAATCTGATAGCCACGCGGAATGCTTGGGTTCGATTCCTGCTAGGATCCTGATTTTTATTATTTGCATTAGTCGGGCCAACACTGCCTACGTCACTTTTCAGTAACGCCCTCGCACTTGAATTATCAATGTCTGTTCTCGCCGTTCCAGGGTAGATATTAACTGTCAATCACCTGAGGCGGATAACCGTATACCACGGGCTGTGGTAAACGGGTATGTTCCACGCATGTCTGAAAGAAAGGGTTTGACGACGCACGCGACAGCGTTGTCAAGTTATTCTTGTCTTGATTAGACAGTCATATCTGTCGAACCCTCTTATTTTTCCTTGCCAAGTTTGGTCGACACAAAGTTAAGGGGGCGATCACGAAAGCACCCAGACGTAGGCGGCTAGATAGATAGATAGATAGAGAGATACAAACCCTCAAAGTGCCTCTGGCTAGATAACAAATGCTTCGCATTTAAAAAAAAACACGATCCGCGAATACGACAGCATACGAAGAGAATGAATTAAAATCTTTAATAATCAGCTTTCTGGCGCGCGCGTTGGATGGTAGTTCTCCCCCGTCACGGGAATCCGTATGCTTCTCTCGCCGCCTGGTCTCTGGTAACGAGCCGCCGCTGCTCTTCCAGGACAGGGCTGGACAGCAAGATCTTCCATCGCTCTCTAAAGGGAAGGATAGCACGGGGTCGGGTGGGGAGGAGTGGTGGTGTGTGCTTCTGGTTGAAAATACATTCCCCTATAATCTTTTGTAGTGATCCTGGCTGTTGGCGCACGAGGCATTACTGTTCGTATTGGTTCGGGTGCATTCTGTTAACTATTCGGGCGTGCGGGAATGGTTCTGTCTGTATCCGTCTGTATGTTGTCGACTGCTGTCTCGTCAAACTTGGATGTGACTCGGAGATGCTTTGTCGCTCGTTTCGGTGAAACTCCACTGTGGGGTTCTACGTGACAAGTGGCTAGCTCTCTTCATACCCTTGTCCACATTCCGCAAGTGTGGGCCGGTGTAACAGCGCTCGAGCCTGTTGGTGGGATAACTCGTTGCTCTTCGTTGCGGAGTGGGCCGGGACACAGATTATTTCTATCGTTTCCCCTTTCGGGGTTGTTTGTTTCTGAGCGTCCGAAGCACGAACCGAGAACACAAAGCAGCAAGCCAAGGCATGTGCACTTTCTTCCTTTTGTGCTGTCCTATTCGCGTGTTATGGTTTTCTTCTGGTTATAACATCAGCTAGTGCACTAGTGAGAACTACAAATGTGTCGCACCCACTGTAGCTATGTTAACAAGTTTTAAATATGGCTCTCACCCATTCGATAGGGTTACCAGGTCAACCAAAAGACAACTCTGTGACGGCTGAAATCGCTCAACATTTTTCTCGAAGAAAAATGACTTTACTGGCATTCTTTCATCTCCTTGAACACGACAACAAATAAATGAATTACCTGAACAGTTTCCTTATACAATAGTGTTCTGCTAAAATTTGAGGCGTTTTGTATTCCGACGTACTTGCTCTTTTGACAATTCGTGGAGCACGTCAAGTAATACGCTAGCGTCATCGCCAAATTGCGCCGTTGGTTTCCCAAAACCTTCTGCAGCTTACGACTGCAGTAGCTATCATCCACACAATTTTCTTGTGGCGCCTATGTGTGACGGACCGCGAAGAGTCATTGCACATCGAGTAAACCAATTGGAAATTATTTCATGCGAATGCCTACACCCGATGAAGTTGAAAATAAATGAAGTCGCTCATTGGTGTGCTGCACTAGAAGTGATCCAGATGGAGAATCCAGCGGCACCTAAGCGCTTCAAGCGGGCTAATTAAAGTGACTTTGGAGAGTGCTGCAGGACGGAGAAAGGTATACTCACTGATGAAATGTTACACTTCATAAATTCGCACCATACGCGGGAAGATGACAATATTGTCTTGTTTATGAGTAAGGGCTCCAGAAAATGCTTGTCTGTAAACCATGCAGCGGCAGAACAGAACTACCAATGACCACCTACACATCTGTAACCTTTATTACATAGGAAGCCAGCTTCGGAGACGTAAGTGCATAGAATGTTTTTTTCAGAGCGAAGTATGCGCACCTTTCTATGTTCGCCATGCGCAGGAGCCACAAGATGGCAATTCCAGGAAACATATAATGCATTAGAGTCTACATAAATCCCAGTCATTAAGAATCACAGCTCCGCAAAGCAAATTATGAAGCGCTGTTATGCTTCGCTTCTAACATAATATACGCTTGATGTGTTGGAGGAAATCTATTAATTATTAGCTCCGAAAATCGCGTACTGCTGCGTGTACTTCGTTCCCTCTTCCTGGTTTCATGGAATGTCTTCCATTGAGGGTGGGTGTGTATCAAGGAAGGAGTTTTTTTTTTTCGTGGGGGCAGGGGGAATTCCCGCCAGGGTGGTCCATGTGTTATGGTTCTCGACTGCTGATCCACAGGTTAGGGATTCGAATCACGGCCTCGGTGGCCGCATTTTCTTTGAAGGCGGAAATGCTTGAGGAGCGTGTTGTTAGATTTAGATCCAGGGTAAAGAAGTCCAGGTGGTCGAAATTTACAGGCCCTCCACTACGTCGTCTCTCATAGTCGCATTGCGGTTTTGGGACGTTAAACCCCAACAACTATTATTACAAGTTTGGTTCCATCGGTTACTAGCGGCTAGCAACATGGTTCACTCCCAGACGCCCTCGCAAGCCATGACGTAGGATATCCCCTTCAGGCGTAACGTCCACTTATGTGGAAGCAACTTGTTTTTGCCAGTTTTTTGGACTAGTCGGAAAGAAAGGGCAAGATACATTGCGCATAGCATCAAGTGAACCTTCTGCATAGTCAACGCGTCTTCACTTAACCTCAATGAGCTGAGTATGACCATAACCGATCACTATGGTGAAGGCACTACGATGTTCCACGGGTTGTTCGATGTGCCGCATTCCAGGACCAGCGTCATAAGTATTATTTTTCTCCGCACGAAATGAACACAACCAAAAACAAATTGCGCATGCATTTTAAACCAACAATTTCCTTATTCTTATATAAAAATGGAACATGACTGACTGCAGAGTAATGAAATATTCAATTACAATCTAATTAAGATTAAGTAGCAAAGCTCGCACAAAACAGCATATTACTTTATTTCCTTTCTTGGATTGTAATATTGAGTGCCTTATAATTACGTTGTGCGAATTTGAGACATTTGCAGACAGTGCATCATAATTCGCGCCTGGAGGGGATATATAAGCCAGCCAAGCACTAATTCAGTTGGGCACGACACCATTGAAGTGATGGGACGCTTGCCGCTGCTGTATTTTCAGGTTGGTCAGTTCAACGAAGCTTCCTGTTTAAAAAGTAGCCATTATTGCCTTGTTGCGGTGTCGTGCGCTACTGACCTGCGGGATAGAATGTTTCGTACATTTCTGTTTCTTTCGTGCCTGCGCCGGAAGTTTGCAGCGTTGTCGTTGTTGCATTCAGGTGACATTGAATCAAATCCCGGCCCTAGCGTCGAGTAAACACTCGCAATCGTTCTTGAAACAGTGCGTAGAATTGAAGCGGGTCAGAATACAATAATTGTCGAAATTAAGGGGCTAAAATAAAAGCAGGATGCTACTTAGAAAGAAATCAAAAGCTTGACCACGAGAGTGGTCATTCTGGAAGCAAACCTGGTTTCTGATGCCCCTCCTTCATCCAACTTTGCTGATGGTGCTATTGGTTCTATTTCTGATCAACTTCAAGCAATAGTATCCAGGTGTGATGAAGCTGAAAATAGAATGCGACGGTGCAATTTGTTGTTCTTTAGTTAAAATTCCCGACAAGGACAAAGAAAGCTGGGAAACTTTTGTAAGTAATATTATCGTCGTATGCTCAGATAAGTTAGCGATCATCACTACCACTTCTCAATATGCACGTGTGCACCGGCTGGGTAAATTTGCTTCAAACAAATGCCGGCCGATAATTCCTATGTTTACGTTCTTAGGGACAAACAAGCAGTCCTCACCGGTGCACATCCGCTGAAAAATACGTTCATCTTAATGTCGCTGCCGCCGCTCACTTCGCGACGCATGTTAGACAGGGGCGAATTGCTACCACCGCGCGAGGGCAGGGGCCGACCGCCGCCGCGGCTGTGGTCACTGCTGAGGATCGGCTGCGTCGGCGTCGCTGCCGCTGGGAGGCGGCACTCACCAGCGACAAGCTGACCGACCAACTTTGGGCCGTCCGGCAAGCCGAGGATGCCGCCCGGGTGCAAGGGCTTCAAGCCGTCACCTGACGCCATCATCGACGGAGAGTGGGACGGGACAGGGGTTAATCCCCTCTTCCCCCCGCCTCGTCCGGACTTTTAATAAAGTTTATTCACTCACTCTCTATTAGAGAACATTTTTCGCAAGCTACAGGGCAAGCGCGCACTGCTTCATTGCTAGAGAGCGGAAATGTCCTTTCAAACTTAGTTTCGACAAACTTCGTATCGATAATACCACATATACGCGTATCTATGACACTTGCTCTGACATCGTAGTAACCTCTAGATAGCTAGTTGCCTAGTTACGCAGAAGGCACGTAGGCAAGGGGGAGGGCAGCCCTCCCCACCCTAAATTTGTCCAGCCTTCTATATTCCCAGGCAACTTTTTTTTTTCTTTTGCCATAGAAAGACTTTCTTTCGAGCAATTAGGAATGCGCCCCCCCCCCCCCCGAAAAAAAATCCTGGCTACGCGCCCGGTACGCAGCGCTAATGTTCAGCAGCCATCTACTTCATGTTCTCCTCCACGTTCAGTATCATTCACTAAAATTCGCAGTTTGTTACCGAAACGTGTCTTGCTTGATTTGTACCTTGATGACAGTAAATCAGATGTTCTATTGCAACCGAGACTTGGCTACACGCTGAGGTATGCGACACTGAGCTATATCATGATTCAAATCAGTATTCCATTTATCGCCATGACCGGGCACATGAAAAGGGTGGCGTGGTGCTGTCTGACATCAAACGAACTGTACCTTCCTGTCTTGTTGACACTGAAACTCCCCTTGATAGTCTGAATCGCCTCTCCTACCTTTTGTGGAAAATTATTGACGGGCGTATGCCATCGCCCACCTTCATCTGACCGCCTTTTCGTGTCTGAGCATCACGAAAGTATTTCCAGGGCTCTTGACATGTTTCCCACCAGAAAAATTTCCTTATTTGGTGATTTTTATTTTCCTGATACTGCTTGGTATCTCATGACTTTTTCGAGCAGTGCGTCAAGTGAATTCATCGAACTATGTATTGACTTTATTTCACTCAGCTTGTCTCAGAGCCCATTCACGATACTAATATTTTAGATCTTATTCTGACAACAGAGTCACATACCATAGGTCCAGTTGTTCAATTATACGGATTGAGCGATCACAACCTTCTACAGTTTTCAAATAATACTGCACTAAAATTTCTGGGTGTTCAGCGTAAGGTAATCAGAGATTATAGCAAGGCAAAAAACGGTCAAATGAACGCTGATCTTGATGTATTCCTACACAATACAATTCTTCCCTCATTCACCAACAAGTCTGTTCAGGATAACTGGAATTCTTTGAGAAATGTAATGGCGCTCCTCATAGATAAATATGTTCCACTAATAACAATCTCTAACGACAGATCCAACCCGTGGTTTAATATATCGCTTAGATCGCTCAGAAATAAAAAATAAAAGATTATATGCATCCGCTAAAAGGTTATCATCTTCTAAGTCAGGGTCTATGTATTTTGACTGCTTAAAATCTTACTGCCTTGCGATTAGTGAAGCGAAAAAGCAATATTTTTCCGTTGACCTGTCTTCAATTTTACACACTAACCCTAAAACGTTTTGGCGTGCCATTTCGCCTGACCGTCGCAGTGACATATTCTCATTACATAACGCCGGTAATGTTCCCGTCTCTGCATCTGAGTGTGCTTCAACCTTCAATTCGTTTTTTTTTCGCTCGGTTTTTACTAACAAACACTTTCTTCGGTTCCCTGTGTCTCCGAAAATCACCGGTAACTACTGCCCCATTTCGCTAACATGCACCTGTTGCAAGCAGTATTGGGGAATGGTCGTCACCACCCTGTTCTAATTCCATTTCGGGGAAATTAGAACTTGTCGCAATTCCATTCTTTTCAGTTCCTCATAACGAAAAAAACATAGCCCAGTCCCACTCCGGGAGTGGCCGGGCACTT
Source organism: Rhipicephalus sanguineus (assembly GCF_013339695.2). Lineage (NCBI taxonomy): Eukaryota > Metazoa > Arthropoda > Arachnida > Ixodida > Ixodidae > Rhipicephalus > Rhipicephalus sanguineus. Next base: position 13,727,689 of record NC_051186.1, read on the forward strand.
CAATTCCATTCCTGTAATTCTTCAACGTAGGAAAGGCATGTTGATAGTTTTATCGAGTTAAGAATGAACGCCCCATAAAGCTGATGTCATGATGCCTCAAGAACTGCAAAAGTACGTAAGACACGTTACCAAGGTCGTGGAATAGTAGCTTGGTGACATATCTCGTGCACTAAAACCACCCTACTAATTCCCATAGGGGAAGTTCTCCCGCTACTTATAGCGTTTGCATTGCCGGCATGTTTCAGCTAATGGTTATGTTTTAATATTGTTTAAGCTTAAATGTGTTAGTGCTAAAAAGATGACATAGCGTATTTTTATGCTGACAGTAGCTGTGTTCCAAAAGACTAAGCAGTTTTGCGACACGTCTGGAGCGGCCGTGAATAAGGAGAAAACTAAGATTTGGGTATTGGGGAACAAAACCCTCTAGATCTGCTGGTATTAGTTGGAACAGTGCACCGCTCCGGCACCTTGTGCCTTTGCATCGAATACGGAACACTGGGCCGCACTGCTCGTCAGCAGTCACGCTGGTTAAGCACGCCTCGCGAGCCAGAATGGCGTGAGGAGAATTTTCTGTGTTCGCCTGTGCGCAGGTATGTAATGTCTTCCTTGTCGCAAAGGTTATTTACCTGTGTCGGGTACTAAACTCCTCGTGAGATAAAGATCAGGCTGTGCATTGAGTATTCGCCACTTTCGTGTGGAGTTGTCAATGAGAACCAACGCGCAAGGCTAAATTGTTTCTCCCTTCAGTATCTGCTGAGATAATGCATTTGTTTGTACACTAACTTATGCTTCGGTTTGTAGTAGGCGCGTTGCTTATAAATGTGCCGGTCTTGTAATCAGCCAAGCCATATTAAAAATACTGCTTTATTGTTAAATTCGAGGCTCTGACTTACTGATGTTTGAGGTTTCAAAAGCAGCGCGTAGACGAAAACGTGCTTTATTTTCGGAAAAAAGACGTAATTCCATATTCATTCCATTATGTGCAAAAGGCGCTTAATCCCATTCCCATTCCATTCCTCCAAGCGTTGTCCACATTCCATTCCGGGCTCTCAAAAATTTGGAATGATTCCCGAGTCATTCCATTTTTGGAGTGGCAACTCCGCAACACTGCTTGCAAGGTGCTTGAACACATCATCACCTCCCATATGTACAGCCATCTTGAGTCGTATAACGTCTTTCTAAATCAGCATGGTTTTCGGAAAGCATTATCTTGTGATACTCAGCTATTCGAATTTACGTCTGATTTACATAACGGCATGAATAATAACAAAAATTTTGACTGCATCTTTCTTGACTATGCGAAAGCATTTGGCAGAGTTGCCCATTGTCGCCTAATAGCTAAACAGTCTGCATTAGACTCTACTCATCAACATTATCTTGGCTTCAAAATTTTCTATGTAATCGACAGCAGTTTACAATTGTCAATAACTTCAGCTCGTCTACTTCATTTGTGTGTTAGGCCCCCTTCTTTTTCTGATTTACGACGACGAAGTGTGCTTCTTGCACAGCGCTTTGTTCACCGGGTGACAGTTTTTGGTGATTTTTCATGTTCCTCGCGTAGCCATCGGTATTTTATTTGGCTACACTGGAAGTAGACTGGCCCTCACACCCTCCAGGCATGCCTGCGCCGTCGGCGGGCCCCTCGAGGAAACGGAGCAGCGAACTCAGCGACGCCGACAGTGAGTCCACCGAAGTGTATTCGGCAAGCAGTGACGATTCCGACGATGAATTCACGCCTGTTTACAGTCGTAAACCAAAACGACGATCTATGGGTGCTTCACCAGCTTCAACCGCATCTACTGTGAAGCCGAAGGAGGCTTCAATGAACTACACCGTCTTATTTGTGCCTGTTTCGCCATCGGACAATCTGAGACACTTGAATCGGCAGACCATCTCGAGGAAACTCGAGTATCTGGCTCCAAACGAAATCAAGGATGTTCGAGTCAACCCCCACAAGAATGTCTTGGCTATCGACGTTATACACCAGGCATCTCTGCTTGCTCTGACCAGGGTCACAGACATCGGCGGTATCAAGGTTCGAGCTCAGCTTCCACTTAACAAGGACATGGTGGTAGGTGTAATATACGATGTCGACATCTCCATTTCTTGTGGCGACCTTGCAATGCTCATCAAGGAAGTTAGTGACCATAGCAACATCGTCCAAGTCTCACGTCTAGGCAACTCGCGTTGCGTAAAGATTGTCTTCAAAGGTGACATATTGCCATCCCACGTGAAGGTGGGACACTTTCGTCACGTGGTCCGTCTGTTTACACCACGACCACTCCAGTGCCGTAAATGTCAAAAAATGGGCCATGTCAGCGGAGTTTGCAGGAACGTGGCGATTTGCCCCCGCTGTGCAGAGCCACACAATGCGGAATCCTGCCGAGCAACTGCCCTGAAGTGTACCAACTGTCATGGATCACACGAAGCCTCATCAAGGGACTGTCCATTAGTGAAAAAGGAATGGAGCGTCATGAAACAGATGGTGCGGCACGGCTCGACGCACAAAGAGGCTGCTGACGTGGTGAGAAATAGACAACGACGCTCGCGTCGGCGACGAAGGTCTAAAACTACTGCTACCCAATCTGGACGGACAACGCGATCTCCTACTCCGACAGATCGTCAGACTTCCCTTAAGCGACAACTACCACCACTACCGCCACCACCACCGCCCAATGCATCACAATTGGAGAGCCGGAAAGAAGCAGAAGCTTTGAAAGCGGCGGCGGATGTCGCGTGGCCCTCGCTGCCATCACTGCGCACTCATAAAGAGCCGATGCAGAATGCCCCGCAGTGTGCTTCATCGTCCACAGATGACTGCCACGACAAGAACCTACAAGTCCTCGCTGTGTTGAGGTCTCTCATGACCACGGTGCGCACTCTCCTCAGCGGAATGACAACTCCGTCAGCTCAATGCGCTCTGCAAGTTCTCGATTCCTTGGAGCCAGTCCTTGCAATCCTTTTTTAACATCTCGCAGAGGAACCGATGTCAAATATTTCTCCGTTGTGACTGTCTGTGTGTATGCGCTGAACATTGATGTGTGTGCGCGTATTACTTGTTCCCTCTTTCCTCCTTGCTCTCTCTATTCTTTTTCCCCCCTTCCCCCTCCCCTCGTGTAGGGTAGCAAACCGGGTACAACCTGGTTAACCTCCCTGCCTTTCCTTCGCTTTTATCTCTCTCTCTCTCTTATTGATTTGCCTTGTAACATTCCTACCTCAATTCGTCTTTTCGCGGATGACTGCGTAGTGTATAGAACTCTTAACTGTGAAGAAGACCACGTAAGTTTACAAAAGGACCTCGACATAATAAATCAGTGGTGTGGTCGTTGGCAAATGGCGCTTAACACATCTAAGGGCTGCGTATTTGCTTTCACCCGTAGGAAATCGGTTTTTAACTTTTCTTACTCTATCTGTTCAGCTCAAATTCCCGTTCATCTATTTACGAATACCTTGGTGTTCATCTTTGTACTAATCTTGCCTGGTGCACCCACATCGACAAGATATGCGCGAAAGCGAAAAGAACTCTGGTATTCTTGCGCCGGAATCTGCATCATTCCCCATCTACCATTCGGCAACAGGTCTAGCAAACGTTTGTACGCCCTCAGTTCGAATACGCTTCGTTGATCTTGTTTCCTGATCAACAATACCTAATAGATAAACTGGAATGCATCCCAAATTGTGCAGCCCGCTCATAACTTCAATGTATAATCTTTACTCCAGCATCACCCAAATCAAACACAATATTTTCCTTACTAACTTCGATTCCCGCCGCTCTGTCACCCGTCTATGCCTCCTCAATAAGTACTACTGCCACTCGTGGACCAGTCGTCTCTCGATTGACATTCCTTCGCGAACATCTAATCGACTTCATAATCAACTCAGTTTCAGGCGGATCTTCGACCACACACAGTCATCGAAGAATTCTTCACTTCCGCGCGCCATCGCACTTTGGAATGGCCTTCCTGATGAAATTGTTTCTTTGAGAGATCCTGCCAAATTTCTTGAGCAACTGCAAGTTTATATATTCCCTTGATTTTGTACAGAGATGTTTTCTCTCTTTATTTTGCATTTTACTGCATTTGCTTATAGTGTTTGTTCTCACGGCCAGGTATAGTCGCGCTGATTCGTTATGGATACTCGTGGGAAATGGAAGGCTGCTCGAACAAACGCTTCGAGAAAAATAATTAACTCCGTTAGGGCGTTTGCGATTCCTTGAAGCGTTCCCTTCAGCGACTTTCTTAGTTTTGAGAATTTCTAAACAGTTCAGCATCTACGTCACCGGGAACCATGGTCTTGTTTATACAGTCGCGTTTTTCATATCATGTGTGTAGTTATGTAGGATTATTAAGTATACAGAAACGATGGACAAAAATAAAGGCACCATTTCACTCTGTAAAGGTGGATGACAAGTGAAACTGTTTAGCACACGACACAGAGGTGGCACCCAATTGCACATCATAGCGTAGCAAACATCCTGCATCTAAATGTCATATACCTGTCGTGAAAATACATTTTAAATTTGGCGTGTAGTTTTTGAAGTATTCTATTTAAGCAGCATGCGTGTTTTGGCCGCGACATGCATCATGCTGTCTTTTGTGTCGCACGTACCTTGGTGCTTGACACCAGTGTGTTTCCGCCTTCATTTTCAGTGGGCCAGTTGTGCGCGCTGATGTGTGCTTAACTTGTGTTGCACATAGATTTACCTTCATGTAGATGAAATTCCATGCAACCATAGCCATTCACAGCCTCCCTGTAAAGCGTTTCGGTAATCCACACAACTTCAAACATTTTGGCGTAATTTACTGCGAACAATGTATATGCATCCAAAGATATTTTTTTTTTATTCCTCCTTCAAAATTTGGTGCATGTTGAATACGCAACCTCTAAGATACCCGACACCTTATAAGTATCAATCATTTCGCTAAATATTGCCAACCAGTCTTGGTAGAAAGCGCAGCTTGATGTTAATGATGTTCCAGATTTCAGTATCAGGAGCAGTCAAGTCACACTCGATGGGGTTCTCAGCCAAGACACGGTATTTTTGGAGCAGAAACGTGATTAAGAGGAATATCTCCATTTTGGCGAAAGTCTCCCCTGCGCAAGCTCGTTGACCTGGAAAAAGAGGCAATTTTAATGTGAACCATAACACGACGGCAAAGAGTTGCAAGTGCGATATATAAGCTTTGTACCCCCCGGTGACTTATCAAAGATCAGGTCGATGTAGAATTTTTACTGGCGCGTCGATAGAACTGGGGGTGTCTTTCATAAACAGCCATCGCGGTGTAAATTTGCGATTCCTCTCGATCTGCTCAGTTGCAAAAAAACTGTGGAAGCAGGGGCTTGTACCAAAACAAAAACGCCAGGCCTGCTCGGAAAGCGCAGCACAGTCACAGCGAAAGCTGCAAGAGTGGCATTTCTAGAGCACGTTATAAACTCTCTTGTGGCTACTAATACAAGTGAATTAGCCACGTACCCACTACGCCACAAATCATAATTTTTTGGAACTTAGGAAGCACCCACCACGACATTATTCGTTATTCTGCGGAGAAGCGAGGTACCACCTGTAAGGCATTATGTGCATTTTTTGATGCAATGGTTGATGAAGAATTATGGTTGAGCCCTTTGTAATGGGTTGGAAGCTTTAAACGACCCACAAGTTACGTAATTCCTATTGTGTGACACCCGGTCGTTATTTAACTGTCCCACCGCGCTTTATAACCAGGGCTGGGCAGAGATACTCAGAAAAGTATTCCGGAATACAGATATCGAAATACATGAACTGGAAGCCTAAAATACAGATACTGAGATACATTTTCCTTTAACGTAGCGGGATATTTCGGAGATACTTTTGCAATAAGACGAAAAAAGTATTCCGGAATACAGTTACAGCGATACAGATACTGGAATACTTTTTTTTTATTTCAAGGATGCTCATACTACGCAAAGACACTTATTAGTGCAGCATAATGTTGTAATTAAAGTTACAGCGCATCGAAACGTTTAGTTCATCTATTTATTTGTTACAGTACCCTCAGCGCCATTAAGACATTGCAGGGGAGGGGGGCGGACAAAGTACATAATTAGTAATGATGACATAATTACAAGTATCAATTGCAATAAAAATACACTTTCACAGCAACAGTAACAAGGATTGGGCACCGAAATCAACATACTTGGCGAACAAACTAAGCTATGATAGAAATAGCACTCTTTAAGCAAATCACTCGAATCACTAATGAATACCAGTGAATTGAGAAGAAGCACACATTTATTTTGAAGATCTGCTTTACTGAGAAGGTTGCTGTGTAGCTTCTCAAATAGGCTGTCTTCTAACAGCGTCGGTTCAGCCTCAGCACAAGACTCACGAAAGAAAAAAATGTCTGTCTACCGCTGAAGGCGAGCACAAATTCGTGTTATAGTGAATAAATATCGCCTTCATAGCCGAATTGCCCTGCAGCGTGGCGATATCTCTTCTCGGGTCATCTGGATACCGAAACGCTTCCGCCCTCACTTGGGTTGTTCTGACTGTTCAGAATCCGAAGTCGGTCCCCATCTTCGGAATCCTCAGCCGTCTGAGCCTGTCGGCTTCAATGAAGCTGTCACCACCACCGACGCTACCAGCACCCATTTCAGAAAGCCGCAACAGGCGAAGTCGGCCCCAGCGGTGGGGGAGCCTGCTACCACAAAAGACCGTTTGACGCATGTAATCAATTAGGAACGCACCCTGACGGTCGAGAGGCGGCTGAAAGCGCGTGAAAAATAGCCATCGTCTAGTCACTTCCGCCGGAACTACGGGAACTGCTTTTGGTAGTGCCGCCGCTTTGAGAACTGAACGCACGCGAAGCATTGCAAAGCCTGTTTCAAGGCGGTATCCGCGCGGGGGGTCGCGAAGTAATAGCTTGCCACCCGAAAAAAATTAGGCGTGCTCCGCTGGCATTGGGAGACAGCGACTTTCGTCGGCAGAGGCCGACAACACTGCACCTGCGATTCTGCCGTCTGCGGCGTCGCGCGCTTTACCACATGGACCATTCTGTGCTTGAGGGGAAACTATCGCCGCCCTATCTGTCGGCGACTGACAACGCGCCTTTGCTTGTCTTGGCACAAAAAAGAAAAAAACGTCATTCCCCCGTTGGAAACACGCCTCAACTCATTTCCTACGCAAAAAAAAAAAACAATGTAACGAGATACCCGTGTCCTGCATAGTATCGCGATACTGGCGATACATCGTAAATATATTTCACTACCGAGATACAGATACATTTTTCAAATGTATCTCGATACAGAAATACAGATACTCAAAAGTATCTCTGAAATACTATCGCGATACTCTTGTATCGCGATACTGCCCAGCCCTGTAAATTATAACCTACGTTAACCGGAGAAACGGAGAACGAGAGACAGGGAGAGAGAGAGAGAGAGGGAATTAACTTTATTGAGACACCGAGGAAATGGATCATGGGAGCCTTATGGGCTTCCTTGGCAACCAATAGAAGTGCACTTGCGAGGAACCCACTTCGCTATAAATCATAATTTTTGTGAAGTAGGGAAGCAGCCACTGTGCAATTTTTCGTCATTCTGCGGAGAACCGTGAAACTCGCTAAACACCTGTAAGGTATTATGTGAACTTTGTTGATGCTGTGGCTGATGACGATGAAGGATTATCGCAGGGGCCTTTGTAATGGGTTGAAAGCATTCAACAACCCACTCGTTGTGCAATTCGCCTTGTGTGACGTCCGGTTACATAATTCGCATTTGTGTGACGCCTGGTTGTAATTTTACTCTTCTACCACACTACATTACATATGTTAATGTGGTTCCTTCGCGACATGAAGCCTGTATAGAGTCCTTTTGCAACGCAGTTTCAAGCACCGACTATATTCTGCAGGCCCAGACCAAGATGTACTTAAACGCGTGAAAAGAATGCTCGTAGCGCCAGGAGTTAAAACATTTTTCTTTAAATTGCACACCGGCACCTTACCAGTTAAAACATGTTTGGAAGATAAAGGGTTATTTGTACCATGGGGTCCAGATTGTTTCCTATGCACAAAACCGGAGACCATTGAACACGTTTTCATAGACTGCTGGAGTGGGGTGTTTTTCTGAGACATAGAGTAAAACCTCGGTGATACGATCACGGTTCGTACGAATTTCGGGGTGATACGAATTTTTCTGTGGTCCCGGCCAAGTCCCATTAGCCTGCAATGTTTTGGAGTACGGTTGTTGCGAACCGATTTGCACTCCGAGACGTTTGATACGAAAGTACGCTGGCGCACAGGTACGAACAGGTGCGGCCGGCGCGGTCGCGGAAGACGCGGTAGTCACGCGCGAGGCGACCCTCAACGGTGCGTTGTTGCCTCCGAGATAACGCGGGCGAATGTTGGAGGCCTTTATGCGCCTTAGTGTTTAGATTACAGATGACGTTGACGTCGCGCCTATTTTTTTTCGACACATTGACGCGCGCTCCGGTGCTCGAGGCAGTAGCGTCTTTGTACTATGTTAACACGTGCCTGCCACGTCGATGCAAGCCGATGATGCAAGCCGTCGATGTCCCCGCAATCCGACGTTCTATGAAACAAGACTAAACTTGCGCTGCAGGTCCGTCATGAAGTCCTATGAAACGTGGACGAAGACCCCAAGAGACGAAGCGGACGGTCTTGGCGAAGGAGCTCGGCCTCTATCTATCGTGTGCAAAGCGCTTCTTAAGTCACTTTCGCCGCATACTCTGGTGTCATGCAGAAAAGCGTAGTAATATTAGGAAGGGGCCACTAGCGGTCACGGGGCACAACGCATCAGGTTCATTAATTACACACGCGTGCATGCACCGTATATTTACGAGTGCAAGTACGATTGTTGATGTCTACAAACTTTACTGGCATCCATTCAGAGCTGTTCATGACGTCGCTGCGGCCCTATAAAACACTAAATCAAAACGCATGCCAACTTTCTTTTGTCCTATACTAAATTTCCATGTTTTCTGGTGATACAAATTTCAGATGATACGAATATTTTTCGTAACCCCGCGAGATTCGTATCACCGAGGTTTTACTGTATTACAAAGAACTTTAAATAAGAAGTTACCGTTAAATTCACATGGAATCCGGTTTCTCTCCGTTGAAAATGAAGATGGCGTACCTTACGACCCTATTATGCTCCTGGGCCTGCATACTATAGCAAACCCGAACGGCCTTTCACAATACCAATGTGGAAGTAAGAGCTGTTCGCGATTACTTTCGCCACTGTGTGTCTCGTTTTGTCGAAATGCAGAAAGTGCAGATGCATATACCGGAGTGGGTTCCCAGAGTGGAGTCGTTGTTACACATGCCAAAGTTTTAACATGTAGTCAGCCAACAGCTGATGGTGTATATATGTACTGTTCACTGTTCCCTGGTTTACGATTAGCGTGTGAAAATACTTCTGGGAGGCAATAAAGAAAAAAAAACCGAGATGGCTCAGAGGCACAACACTGGGCCCCCACGTAGAGGGCCCAGGTTTGAACCTCCTTCCACCATGGAATTTTTTTCTTATTTTCTTTTTTCTTATTTCGTGCGATAGCGGTTACGGACACATGCGGCGGCGGCGGACAACTGCGACTCTAAAAACGGCTGTTGAAATGATCTCATAACAGCTTTCGCTGTAAAAGAAAATTATGTAGGTACAGCCACGCGAGTACCCTTTCTATTATAGGCGCCAAAATATTTACTGTCGGATAGAGTAACTAAATAAAATAAAGTAAAATAACACCACTCAGTACCCTCGACGGGATCTGTCGGCGGTTCGCTGTTTAGGAAAAAAATCAAACATCCTTTATTAACGTCACTCGCGGTAACCAAGTATCTGTGAAACGGTCAGATGACGCCTGCTTGGCGTCACATCACCGTTTTGTTTGGATATATTATATGCTTTTTCACTGTAACCATATGATACGAGTAGACGAATACAAAGGGGTGGCTTTGCATAATCTCTAAGCACTATGAGCTGTGGGCTGTGGCTAAGAGTATCTTCACCACAGCAGCGTCACGAAACACAGTATCTCCACCACAGTCGCAAGCATCACGAAACACGGTATCACAGGGTCACTGCAAAATGAACGACGCAGTGCATGCTATCAATGACAGAACTTGAAATTGTAGGCGGAGATTCATGAATAAACAGGGTATACGTTCAGAACTGGGCAAATCAGAATGTACCGGGACAGCACAAACCCTCACTACCAACCGCAATAGGGCACTAGTAGCGGAAAATTAAGTAAACCCCAAGCGTTTCTAGACCCGTTCTCTTATGGTAGCGCCACCTGTCAGTCAGGAACGGGCATGTATGTACGTTAATGAGCAAAAATAAAGTTTATTGCATTTGGCACTTAGTATGTACTGACCTTACATTTAAAATGGGCTTATCAGATTTCAAAACTCTGTGTTGCCTCAAAAGGTCTCATAGCGCTTCTAGACACGGACGAGGAAGACACGACGGGACGAGCGCTACTTTCAACGGAATATTTATTGTCAGAAGCAACAGTATAGGTATATCCGTACACGGAAGAGGGTCCAATGAACGAAGATGAAAACCTGCCGCGTTCATAAAGGTGAATTCATCTGTTATCAACGCCATCGAAGGGCAGTTGCCACAGCTATAACCGGCCCTCGCTATCAGGGCGGCTTCAACAAACTCTCGCGTATTTTAAAAGCGAAGCTGTATATGTGATCGTTAACTTGTAATCCGTCGTGCAAAACTCCTGAGGTGAAAAAGAGAGCGAATGAGAGAAAAGGGTAAGACAAGACAGACAAAGACATACAAAGACAAAGACAGACAAAGACATATAAAGGGAGAGAAAGATATAGAGACATACATAAAAAAGAGATAGAAAAAACAGAGAGCAAGACCGAAAAAGAAAGAAATCTATAGAAGGAAAGACTAAGCAGCAAATAGAAAGAGAGGGAGAGAGAAAGAATGAGGAGAAAGATAAATAAAGATAGAAAGAATGAGAAACCGAAAGCAACACACGAAGACACAAAGAAAAAAATAGCAAGAAAGAACTAGAAAGAAGCAGATACAAAAAGAGATAAAGAAACAAAGAGAAAGAAAGAAAGAAAGAAAGAAAGAAGAAAGAAAGAAAGAAAGAAAGAAAGAAAGAAAGAAAGAAAGAAAGAAAGAAAGAAAGAAAGAAAGAAGGAAGGAAAAAGAAACAAGGAAGGCCACCCCTAGCTCTGCTCTTCCTTCAGGCTTGGCACCACTAGAGGGAAGCTGCCGTAACTTTATCGGCATTCCTATACACAACAGCGCACTCTTTTAACAAGGCTTCGCATCCGCAATCACTACAATATACAGACAGGGCACAAGCCCGATATCGACCGAGCATCTGGCTGTATTCTCTTAACCCATCATTCAGGCATCTCCACGACTGCACAATGTCAGCTTTCCCGCAAGAAATTTGGAAGCGATACACTGGAGTGTTTAGCATGAAATAAATGGCTAAGCATGTCTCCTTTTTTTTTGCACGCGTATACAATGCGGTGTAGGGAGTTGAAGATTTCTTAAAAGAGTGCAATAGTTTGTATAGGAATGCCGATAAAAATACGCGAGCGATTCTTGAAGACGCCCTGGTAGCGAGGGCCGGTCATAGCAGTGTCAGCGGCCCTTATGTGGCGCTGACAGCAAATGAATTCGCTTTTCTGGACGCCAGATATTTTCATGTGCGGTAATTGGGCCTTCTTCTGTGTACGGATCTGTTTGTACTGTTGCTTGTGACAATAAAAATTCCGTTGAAAGTTGGCGTTGGTCTCACTATGTCTTCCACGTCCGTATCTGCTAGTCCAATGACATCTTCTGATGCATTCAACCAGCTAGCCCAAAAAAAGCCGGCAGATCCCACGCATTGTAGGAATCGACGTAATGCGAAGCAGCCAGCAGAGCTGCATACATCGTCTTGTATGTCGTTTAGCAAAATGCGTTTCATGGTTTTCATGTTAACTCCTATTATTTATGTTCGTCACACAGTAACGTCGCGCAATACCAACTTCGGGGTAGATCAAGCTAGCGAAACGGCCGCCAGCGCACCATGAGCCTGGCACGTAAGTCATGCTGTACATGACATGTGTGTCATGACTTTCGTGTTAACTCGTGTTACTATGTTCGTCACACAGTCACGTCGCAAGATACCAATTTTGGTGTATATCAAGCTAGCGAAACGGGCGCCAGCGCCCCATGAGCGTGGCACGTAAGTCATGTTGTACATGACATGCGTGTCATGATTTTCATGTTAACTCGTGTTACTTAGGTTCGTCACACAGTCACGTCGCAAGATGCCAATTTTGGTGTATATCAAGCTAGCGAAACAGCCGCCAGCGCACCATGAACCTGGCACGTAAGTCATGCTGTACATGACATGCGTGTCATGATTTTCATGTTAACTCGTGTTACATATGTTCGTCACACAGTCACGTCACAAGATACCAATTTTGGTGTATATCAAGCTAACTAAACGGGCGCCAGCGCCCCATGAGCGTGGCACGTAAGTCATGCTGTACATGACATGCGTGTCATGATTTTCGTGTTAGCTCGTGTTATTTATGTTCATCACACAGTCATGTCGCGCAATACCAATTTCGGGGTAGATCAAGCTAGCGAAACGACCGCCAGCGCCCCATGAGCGTGGCACGTAAGTCATGCTGTACATGACATGTGTGTCATGATTTTCGTGTTAACTCGTGTTATTTATGTTCGTCACACAGTAACGTCGCGCAATACCCATTTCGGGGTAGATCAAGCTAGCGAAACGGCCGCCAGCGCCCCATGAGCGTGGCACGTAAGTCATGCTGTACATGACATGCGTATCATGATTTTCACGTTAACTCGTGTTATTTATGTTCGTTACACAGTCACGTCGCAAGATACAAATTTTGGTGTATATCAAGCTAACGAAACGGGCGCCAGCGCCCCATGAGCGTGGTACGTAAGTCATGCTGTACATGACATGCGTGTCATGATTTTAATGTTAACTCGTGTTTTTATGTTCGTCACACAGTCACGTCGCGCATTACCATTTTCGGGGTAGATCAAGCTAGCGAAACGGCCGTCAGCGCCCTATGAGCGTGGCACGTAAGTCATGCTGTACATGACATGCGTGTCATGATATTCATGTTAACTCGTGTTTTCATGTTCGTCACACAGTCATGACGCGCAATACCAATTTCGGGGTAGATCAAGCTAGCGAAACGGCCGCCAGCGCCCCATGAGCGCGGCACGTAAGTCATGCTGTACATGACATGCGTGTCATAATTGTCATGTTAACTCGTGTTGTTTATGTTCGTCACACAGTCACGTCGCGCAATATCAATTTGGGGGTAGATCAAGCTAGCGAAACGACCGCCAGCGCCCCATGAGCGTGGCACGTAAGTCATGCTGTACATGACATGTGTGTCATGACTTTCGTGTTAACTCGTGTTATTTATGTTCGTCACGCAGGAACGTCGCGCAATACCAATTTCGGGGTAGATCAAGCTAGCGAAACGGCCGCCAGCGCCCCATGAGCGTGGCACGTAAGTCATGCTGTACATGACAGTCATGGTTAACTCGTGTTATGTTCGTCACGCCACGTCGCGCCCATTTCGGGGTAGATCAAGCTACGGCCGCCAGCGCCCCATGAGCCTGGCACGTAAGTCATGCTGTACATGACATGCGTGTCATGATTTTCACGTTAACTCGTGTTATTTATGTTCGTTACACAGTCACGTCGCAAGATACCAATTTTGGTGTATATCAAGCTAGCGAAACGGCCGCCAGCGCACCATGAGCGTGGCGTGTAAATCATGCTGTACATGACATGCGTGTCATGATTTTCATGTTATGACTTGTCATTTATGTTCGTCATACAGTCATGTTACACCATACCAACTTTGGTGTACATTCGATTAACCAAGCGACCAGGAGAGCACAAAGTCGTAGGCGGCTAGATAGATAGATAGATAGATAGATAGATAGATAGATAGATAGATAGATAGATAGATAGATAGATAGATAGATAGATAGATAGATAGATAGATAGATACGCTCAAAGTCGCAGAAGTTCGCTAAGAAATGCTTCGCATTTAAAAGCCACGTCTACGTTGCCGTTCTTGCTTCGCGTTCCGTGTAACCAAAATCACCTACCGAGCGAAAATGGAATAGAGTGTTGGGACTTGTGCAAAAGCGATTTTCCATCTTCACTGAGGTGGCGCTCAGGAAGAAACTTCGTCGGCTCCTTCCAAAGACGGGCGTCATTGTGAACCGCCCACATGTTCGGAAGAACTACTGCGCCCTTCGGTATGAAGATATCACCAACAACAGCATCCTCGGCGCACCTGAAAGTATAACAAGCTGCTTTAAATTATTTTTCTTTTGCTATTCGCAGAGCAGCCCATGCGCAGCAATAACCAAACAGCTCGGATGCCGTGATATCATATTTTAGATGCACTGTGGGATTGTCGCTGCCTAGCGTCTCCTTGTTTTTGCTACTGTAATTTACAAATAGCACGTGCGCCTGCGCCGTGCCTTGACTAAATAAGCGGTTGTTTGTTGAATGAAGCATTCTATAATGTACAAAATACATTTTGACCGTTTTATGTATGTTTTCCACGCTTCGCTTCTAATGTGGACAAGGCCAACTGTATTGTATAGCTGGACAACCCGCTTTATATAAATGTCCAGAAACGTAGGGCAACCACAGAAAATGCATCTATACATTAAAAAATAGAGTACATAAATTACTGTTATTTTGGGGAACAATGAAAAACGAAAAGTCCAAGAATGGCACAACGCTATCGACTGACTCTGCAGGCCGGGCTACTATTAACTTGGATGAGAGATAAAGGTATCGAGTCACTCTATAGTGTTTGTGTCATTCCTGGATTTTTAATTTGTGGTCGTTCCCCTGCCTATATATTCTCTATCTTTCTAATTCTCTGTCTTTCGCTGTTCTGCCACATTGTTCATGAACCAACCAACCCACCTAAGAACGCTTATATCGGAGTACATTAAACAGGACGTCACCAATATTAACGCGAATATGGAATGCAACCTATCCTATCCCGCTCGTCAGTGTTGCATTTTCTCTTCAAAATTACATCTCTCTTTGATATGCTTCGTTGCGTTACGGTCACAATGACCAGAAGCTAGCCAACTTACTCTCTTGCCACGCCCAGCGCAGAGGGAGTCTTCCATCGTTCAAGTTCCCAGACGCAGGCCATCGTGTACGGCATCCGCTTCCGGTCCTCCCATGTCGGCCGCCGTTCTTGTCCGACCACCTCGTCAATTTCCCGCTGCACCCGCGCTTGCACCGTGTCTGGGTTTTTTGCAAAGTTTATCATGTGCCACGTCATTGTCATGTTGGTGCTGAAGGTTGCGCCCATGAGGAACGTGTTTATGTTTCCGACCAGGTAGGCGTCTGCGTAGAAAGCAAGCGGCTGCTGTGTCACTTCGCTCCGGAAACACCTTCACTAGTATATAATCTCAGCATTCAGTGCCTGCCACACAAAACCGTTTAGGACTTCAATTTGGCATTTCTGTTTTCAATTTTTGCAAGAGCGGTTGTTAATTCCTTCTGTAGTTAGCTTTTGAGATCGCAGAATTAGCCTCAATCCGTATTGTGAAAATTTTAAAGTTGAAGACAGGTCTAGTGCAGATAATATGGAGCAGCAATCCAACATCATTTTGAAAATACATTTAGAAACAAAATTACTTTGGGTAGACGCGTTTAAAAAGGTTTTTCGACGGATAGCTCGCTTTTCGTCAGGCCAGCGCTTCTCGGCGCCGTCAGCGCTCTCGGAGCGAACTTGTAGAAAGCCAGCGCCCGTGGCGGCACGAAAGATTGACACTGTGCCGCTCTTCGTTTTAAGGCGAAGGCCTTTTAGTTTTAAGGCGAAAGCGAAGACATCAGGAAAATAATCGACTTCATTGTTTTTCGATTAATGTGTATCCAAATAATAACCTGCTATCGCATGTTGGCCCCATATTAAGGTGTGAACCAATGGAAATCTCAGGTGCCTTGCTCAAATTATTCCGTTAACTATTTCTGCGGGGCTGCCGCACCGATCGGAAAAAAGTATTACACGAAATTTTCTCGTGTAAAATCCAGCATGACAATTTGAATGTTTCGCTTTTCTCCTCCCGTTTTTATTCCATGTTCCTTTAAAGGCCAACTCCGGCGATTTTTTGGCCATGTCAAAGTAATGGTGCTTTTGTGTTCCTGAGACGCTCCTGTTACGGACCCGATAGCAGAAATACTCGGCAAATTGGAGAATAATTTTAAATTAGCAAGAAAGCGCTACACCGAAACCGAAACCCAAGCGAGTGTACTGTCTACGTATGACGTAGACATTGTTACGAACGAACCGGAAGTCGTGCAAGGCATGCCGGTCACGCCGGCGCGGAGTATGAAAACTGTGACAGTCGGGACGACCAGCGAAGCGCCGGCCAAACCAACGCTGTGTGTCGCCTTGTGCACAAAAGACGCTCGCTGTAGCGGCCGAAGCGCCGAAGTTAGCGGTGCCCTCGGCTGCGTCACTTCCGCCGCCTTCCCAATACTGACGTCACAGACGCAATGTTGCCAATAATTGTGGGAAGCCAGGAGGGCGTTTGCAGACAATCTTTCAAATTCATTTGCAAACAATCTGCGCCTGTCTCAAGCCTGTAATTTGGCATAAATGACGGAAACGTGGAAAGGAACGTACCCAGCGAATTTCATTGAGATCCATCGACCTCGGAAAATCGCCGGAGTTGGCCTTTAAGACCTTACTGTGAAGCAGTCTTGTTTACTAAAAGATATCCGGTGCTTTTGCTTATTAATCCGCGGTGCCGCATCAGGCTCCTTCTGATTCGATAAAATATTGTGATGGTAGCCAACACAAAGCTGCACCTGATGTATGGCAACAGTTTCAGCAATTTATCTAGTGATTAGAACAGCATTACTAAACTATAATTTATCTTTTTTTCATTCCTGATGGTTTTATTGTTAAGTTTCTGAAAAATGAGCAAACATTGTAAAGCCACTCGTTAGGATGGAAATAATTTTAGTTAAACAGCACAAGCGAGCACAATGCAGGTTGGTTATGATTAAGCAAGATGAATTAATGGATTATGATATTTTCGACTTACCTGTGAACGAGGGATGAGGTTCATTTCTGCTTTCTTGTATCTTTCTCACATACCCAAGAATAAAGTCATTCTTTTTTTCTCTCGGCATTGTTGTCTTGTATACTTCAATTTGCTCCCTGATAGCGGCCAAATAAACACATTCTATGTGAGATCATATGTCGTATATTTGCCAGCATACGATGAAACTAATGTGCCACTATATTTCTCCACGGCTATCTTTTGTCGCCCTTGCTATTATACCTAATTAAAGGGTTTTGTCAAGTATTCTCGCAGTGAAAATTCCGGCATATATAAAAGCGTTCTTCAAAACGAGCCCAGGTTTCAGGTCAATCGGTGAAAGTGAGCCTCCCGCGTCAAGAAAAAAACACTTTCGCAGTGATATATCTATAGGTAAACAAATTTTCTTGCGTTTATTGATAAAATGAAGAGGATCTTGGCAATGTCATTTGATTGTTCAAAGCAGCGCTTGAGAGAAATACTCGGAAAAGTATTCCGGAATACAGATATCGAAATACACGTGCTGTAAGCCATCAATAGCGATGCTAACATTCACCTGTCTTGCATGTAACGGGATATTCCAGAGATACTTTCGCAAAAAGACGATACAGCATCCCGGAATGCAGATACTGAAATACTTTTTCATGGAGTTGACACGGTACAGCAAGTCCACTTCTTGCTTCCTCGTCTACGTGTTTCGCGCTGTTAGCTGCAAGGGTACTTTTTGATGTTTAGGGGGTACTGGTGCTGCACAAGGACATTTATTGAGTCCAGCATAATATTGCGAACAATTTTCCAGCGCACTGAAATTTCCATGTCGAGCATACCACGCGAGTCATCACTAACGATCGCCAATGATTTGAGTGAATTACACGCAAGTTGTGTTTTGCGGACAAGGTTGGTGCGTTCATTGCACTTAAACCAGAACGGCTTCTCAAGTAGGCTTTCTTCTAGACAGGAAAGAGAAAATTGTCTCTGCCGTTGAAAGATAGAACAAGCTCGTGTTGTAATGAATAAATACCGCTTTCATGGCGGGAAAGTCCTGCAACTTGTCTTCTCGGGTAAGCTAGGTACCGAAAAACATTGTGGATGCTGAACCGACCCTGAGATACAGCGACTGCCATAGGCAGGGGCCGTCAGCACTGCCTCCGCGATTTTACTGTCAACGGCGTCGGGCGCTTTTTTTTTCTACATGTGACATTCCGTGCACCTGGAGAACCCTTGCCCACCATTCCTGTGTCGCCGACTGGCGGCGTGCCTTTGCTTGGCTTAGCAGAAAATAGCAATTCGTCAACAAATTTTGCCAAAGACTTTGCATAGCACTGGACAAAAATTTAGAGTTGACAAACACCTGAACTTCAACACGAAACTTATTTCGAGTGCTTTATTCTAAATGAAATAGAGCATGTATGAAACTGGCATTTTCTTATCGTAAAGACAGTAATATCTGGTAGCAGACTCTCCTCAGTTTAGACCACTTTATGTTACACCGAGTGACATCTAAAGATTCTCCGAACGTAGAGCACCATCCGGCAAACATCAAAATAGCTGCTGCGTCGCTGCTTCCTGCGCGTATCACATATTGTCACAAACGAGCGCTTTATTAGGCGCGCGCGCCGCCGCTTTCAGACGGCGGCATGAAATTCAGACGACGGCATGAATTTCAGACGGCGGCATGAAACAGTTCCCTCGAAGAGCGCGCACAACGAAAAAAACAAGGATCAGAACACGACGCGATTCCAGGCGCCGACACCAGTAGCTTTCCAAAACGCACCTCCCTCACCTCCTCCGCAGCAGACGAGCGATATGAAAGCGAATACCACGCATGCTCGAGAGAATTCAAGAAGCTCACGCGGCTACCGGCAACCGGTAGCGCCTTCGCCGCCGCGAGTGGAACCTCGCCGTTTGCCTAGCTTTGGCTGTGCTCCACGCCGAAGAAGACACTCGCAAGCTTGTGGAACCCGGGCGCGAGGAAATATAAGCAGAATTCTGGTTTGAGCTAGTTGGTACTGGTTCATAACTGAGGATACTTTTGACGCAAATCGAACGAGCACACGTAACATAGAAGAACAGGACGGGCGCCGAACTTCCAACTAATTTTATTCCGCAGCGGAAAGACGATTTTATAGCACAAGCCGAGCCACATTGTGAGTGCGCGCGCATCACATTTTTCTTAACAAACAGGGAACCGTAACGTGCTGCTGAGAAAACTAATCTGTTTATCTTGAAGTGATAGTGAAGCCGTGCTGACGCAGGCGTCACCCCTTTGCCTGATGAAATACGCCTCTATTACTTCTCTCTCCGTTTTTTCTCTTGCTCTTCCTATGAACGTCGTGTCCGTGACCTTGGGGTAGCATTCACACACCTTGCTATGTGCTGCCATCAGGTTGCCAAAATCATTTTTTACGTTGAGACGGTGTTGTCTTTCCGCTGTGGAATAAAATTAGTTAGAATTTCGGCGCCCGTTCTGTTCTTTTGTGTTGTGTGTGCTTGTTTGATTAGCGCCAAAATTATCCTCAGTTATGAGATATAAGCGTGCAGCAACGGGGAGGCAGTCAGTCCTGAGATGGCGAAGAAGATATCTTGTTGAAGGGAGGGTGGTTCGGTCGGCCAACGAAGACGTGTTTTATGGTGTAGTGCGGTCAGGCGATCTGGAAGAATGCGGTGATGACGCCGTGTGAGCCGTGGAAAGGTGCGCGAGTGTGTCCTGGAAAGTTGCGCGAGTGTGTCCAACGACAATCAGCGCTAGAGTTTGCGTGAGTGTTTCCTGGATAAGAAGCATTCAAGTCATGTTCCAAAAACTGAGGACTGGACATGATTGGTGAATATAGAAGACTAAGTTTACTCGACTAGTTTGTAATGCATGAAATTGCATTTGAAGTGCGTGTATTTGTTTTCTTTCTGTTGTTTTAAACGCCATCTGAGTTTATACTGTGAGTTGTAATTGACACCAGCCGAGAGTGCATGTTTGTGTGATCCTTGTACTGCCATACCTGAGAATATATTTTGTTTGTGCTATCAACTTTTGACTCTGAATCGGGCTTTGGACGACAACCAGCGTTCGACGGCGCGCTAAAAGGACCTACCCTAAGTTCTTCGCGCTTTCGTGGCGCGTTTCGGCGTGCCGATACGTCAGTCCTTGGAATATGCCCTGCGATTGCCTCCATAATATTGGGGTCAACGACACATTACCACTGAAAAACAACGCGTACTCAACTGCCTCATACTCTACTCAACTGTCAAAACTGTCGCAGTACTCAATCAATGCACCCCTAATGACACTGTAAGCTAAACTAGCCTATTTTTTGTTATTCCCTATATTGAAAACGTGCGACACCCATCCTGAGTGCTCAGGCGCTGTAGGCTTTTCAATGCTTAATTTCGGAACGCGGGTTCTCTCTAAACTGCAGGGAGCTCAATTCGATTATGCAGCAATGCAAAGCCGCTCATGTATTCCGATTTATGTGCAAGTCCAACAGAGCAAAGTGGTGAAACTATTTCGGCCTTCTCGACGATAATAATAATTTGATACTCGTAGTACTCAAGAATATATGCATCAAGTAGGAAAAGCCTATACAGTCATACGTTTTTGGAAGTCCCGTCATCGTCTCTTCAGCGTGTCAGCACACATTATCAGTGAATCATACTCGTTTGTGAAACATCAAATACACCCACTTGGATAAGGCATCCAGTTTCGCCATTACTTGTGCGATGCGATATTCTTGGGTAAAAGGAATCCACGCTAGTAGTCGCCGTAGATTCTTTGGCAGGAATTTGTGGCCCGACCCGACGAACAGCACGAGCGCCGCCTGGTTCATCAGGCCGTGAAGCTTCGAGCGCATCGGGTGGTCGTGGGTAAACAGGTCACCGTAGAAGAAGGACACGATGTTGTTGAATGCGCATGGGATCACGTACTCATTTAGGTCGAGCGGCTTCCCGTTAGCATCGCCAATATTGTCAGCTGTGCGGCGGAACTCTTCCTGCGGTTTTGAGAGGGAAGGGCGTCGCAAAGAACGGTACAGGACGAAAACGCATTGAACTCTGAAACCAATCACTAAAGTACTTCAGCGCCAAGTGTCAAGCTATTTTGAACAACAAAATGTTGATCCATTTAGACAGAAACGCAATATTTCTCCACAGCCTGCTTCTGCTAGTTTGCCCGGGTCCAATAAATTCATATCATCGAACCTTCCCTCATGCTCCCTTACGTGCTTGAAAGCGCGCCTGCTGCAAAGCAGCAACGTCATCTTTGTTTGGATGCCAAGAAAGCGCACAATGGCACGTTTAGCAAGCAAACATAGCAGAAGCTCTCACCATCATGTGGCCCTCCATCGCAGTCTTCGCAAACCCCAAGTCACGCAAAGTAGACAAACAGTATCTTCTATTTGCCGACCACGGTTCTCCATTTAGCGTTCCCAGACCTGAAAATGTTGTCATTGAATTTCATCATACGGTGTAACAGGCGCAAATTAAGGCTGCTGGAGCCGTGTTAGAGAGCGGTTGTTCACTGTCATTTTCGAAACTAATGTTCGCGTCTACTTTTTGTTGACGCTGAGCACGGCATGTTGGTATTTACGGCTAGTGGAAACCTTACGGGAACTCTAGACAGCAACTACTCGGGAGAGAAACTATGAATATGAAGAGCTTCTTGCCACTTTAGATTCTTGAACGTGCAGCTGGTACCGCAAATACCGTAATCAAGTGCGAGGATTTGCTCAATAGCACTCGCACTGTGCGTTCAGTGCTGTTTAGAATTTTTTACTTGAGCGCCAGTAGGGAACCTTACGACGTGCATAAGCGCATACGCTGCGTAAGATAAACAGACGTAAGAGGTGTACCTGTTTTCACATAATAATATCTAGGGTATAACGTCTCAAAACCACGATATGTTTATGAGGGATGCCGTAGTGGAGGGCTCTGGAAATTTCGGCCACCTGGGTTTCTTTAATGTGCACCTAAAAGTAAGTACACTTGCGTCAAACATTTTCGCCTCCATCAAACATGCAGCCGCCGCGTCCGGGATTCGATACCGCGACCTTCGGGTCAGCCGTCGAGCGCCATAACCACTAGACCACGGCTGGGCCCTGTTCCTACAGCCATTACTGAAAGTCCAGCAAATTATCACGCAACACACGTACCAAAAACACTTAAAACGCCACAAAATTCTCATGAGCAACCATACAGCTTGACAGATAATCAACAACCTGTCGCGATAAGAATAAACCCCAGTTGCGGCACATGTCGGTCGCTCAAAAGAATGGCTAACCGAGAGGTGTCTACAGCTGCGTCTCGCCGTAAAATTCTCCAATTTCTCGGCCCTTCACGAGCTCTACTGCCGGTGGAATGTATTAGGGCAAAACGCGCAAAGGAATGAGCTCCTGGACGAATACGATCTTGAGGTTAAGAAAAAAATGTTGCTCCGAGCATTTTCTTTGGGTGCTTAACGTCGCTACGAGCGGAGAACGAGGAATCTGGGGTAAAACAGCCAAATAACGTCGGTGGTAAATGAACTGGAGGCAGAAGCCGAGGTGAACCTGCCCAAGCGCCTCGAATTGCCCCCATAGTATCGACCCCCCTGTCAATGTTCGCACAGGCAGTCGTCGCAAAGGGCTCCGAGGTACAGTGCGGGAACTATAAAGAAGGCCGAAGTAAGCAAAACAAGGGATTGTAGTTAAGATAGGCTGGTTTCACATGGTATCCACAAATGGTCACTTATTTACTGCTAATTGAGGTCTCCACAAATGTTAAATATTATCAGGGGAATAACGATCCAAACGCACGATATCATTATGTGGGGCACGCCATAGTGTGTGTGGTTCTCCAAGCCGTCGTGCTGTGCAAAGAACTCAGAAGAACGTGTATTGAACGTAAAACAGTTTAGCGGTGAACAAAAATTCTAGGCGTTGCCTAACTAGCGCAAACATCAATGGAGAGCGGAGCTGAGGAAAAGTCTCAGCGATGAAAGTCCTACGCCGCAAGCGCTACGTGGAAATGCAGCGCGAAAGAGGAGCACCCATGTTAGAGCGCGCCTTTTACTAGGAAGTGTTGACGTCATTGTTATTGCTATGCCGCCTGCGCTCGGCGCAGCGACGTATAGGCTCCACCACTGATCAACTCCGCCCTGCCACCTCTACGCCGCTGTTACTTTCCTTTCACATTCATCTTCCCCCCACTCGTCTCACTCAATCAATGCTTTGACAATCATTGCTTTACTGTACTTTACTCTCTTCCGTCCTGCTCACCAATACCTTTGCTTCCCTTTTATGTTCAGCTCGCTCTCCTCTCCCCCCTCGCCTCTTTGGCTTGACACTCCATTGTTTTATTATGATTTGCTCTTTATCTTCCTCCTCACCTTCTACTCCTCCCCTGACCTCCCTCATTCCTTCCCTTGACACTCCATTTCTTTACAATGCTTTACTCTCTTCCTTCCTCCTTACCCTTACCCTGACGTTCCTTTCCAATCTCTGCTATGATAGGCTGCCACTCTGGTCTATTCTTGCTTTATTCTATGCTTTCCCTGTCGGTATGCGCTTGCCCTCTCTTCCGGGTTGGCGATGCTGCGAACAATGCTGTCGACGGACTGAGCTCGTCTGCAACACCTCCAGTATAAAAAAATGGAAGACACTGTCGCGCCACAAGCCTTGGTCCCGGCGCGGGGCAAGTCGCGCAGACAATTACTTGATGCA
The DNA here is from genome assembly GCF_013339695.2 of Rhipicephalus sanguineus. Lineage (NCBI taxonomy): Eukaryota > Metazoa > Arthropoda > Arachnida > Ixodida > Ixodidae > Rhipicephalus > Rhipicephalus sanguineus. The sequence goes on from NC_051186.1 coordinate 13,751,496, forward strand.
AACACCCGCCGGACGCTCCCCCATGGCTGTCCTCGGTTTCTTCCTACGTTGGCGATGCCAGTGTAGGAAGATAACCATGCCACAAGGTGCAAGTTCTCTGCTCTCTTGTGAGCGATTTGCCGGAGTTTAAAACAGGTTCTTGCTTGCGTAAACGAAACTCGCGTATTCTGGACTGAAAGTTATGCAGCCGAAGCTTCAAGGCGGTGGGAGGAGATGTAATGGTGTAGGCTTTTCTGTCAATAGAAGTCGTAGCACCGTCAGGCATAGATGGTGTTCGAGAAAGCGTAAACAAGTCCCTCCACTTGTTTGGTGCTGGGATGCTCCTAGGCGCGAAATATCCTTCCTTACCGCACGGTACAATACAGTAGACTGCACTTACAAGTAAAAAGAGGTCCACTGTGCGGCGGCGTAGGAATTTCAATTAGTCCACAAAGAACCACCACACCAACAAACAGGAAACACCCTACAGTGTCGGGGCCGTTGCCTCAGAGCAAATAGTGCTCAAGCGGTTTGGAGGTGCAACCACCCCAAGAGCCTAAAGCAACCTGCTTGGGCAAACTTTTGCTCAAGCTTGTTGGATTCATGCCGCGGTGATTGTTGCCCCGCTGGACCATCACATGTGCAATCGCTAAATTATGATGCCCACAGGTAACTGGATAACTGAGGAAACCGTATTTCTAGCGTGATGTTCTTAAATTTTACTACATATGAAGCACGATGTTTGTCGCCAGTTACGATTTTTCTCTCGAGATTTTTGCGGGCTCTAAGCGCTATTGAACCAGTGAAAATCTCTCTTGTGAAACTCTTAGTTTCATGCACATAAAGTCTTCAAACACGTAGTATTTAAAAGGTATGCGAACATCTAAAATGAATGAAACCGGATACTTCGATTTAATTACCACGCTCTCCCTTCCTAAACTAAAGCGCAGTGCTTCACGGCAATGGTTCACTAACGCCATTTTGCACATCTAAAACAATTTGCCTGCAGTAAAGATCCGGTTACCTTTGTAGCTGTCACGATAACCCGCAAAAATATTTGATCGGTACAGAAATTCCTTTCTGTAGAAGAATTGCTTGATGTTTGGAGGTGCAACCACCCCAAGAGCCTAAAGCAACCTGCTTGGGCAAACTTTTGCCCAAGCTTGTTGGATTCATGCCGCGGTGATTGTTGCCCCGCTGGACCATCACACGTGCAATCGCTAAATAATGATGCCCACAGGTAACTGGATAACTGAGGAAACCGTATTTCCAGCGTGATGTTCTTAAATTTTACTACATATGAAGCACAATGTTTGTCGCCAGTTACGATTTTTCTCTCGAGGTTTTTGCGGGCTCTAAGTGCTATTGAACCAGTGAAAATCTCTCTTGTGAAACTCTTAGTTTCATGCACATAAAGTCTTCAAACGCGTAGTATTTAAAAGGTATGCGAAGCTCTAAAATGAATGAAACCAGATACTTCGATTTAATTACCACGCTCTCCCTTCCTAAACTAAAGCGCAGTGCTTCACGGCAATGGCTCATTAACGCCATTTTGCTCATCTAAAACAATTTGTCTGCAGAGAAGATCCGCTTACCTTTGTAGCTGTCACGATAACCCGCAAAAATATGTGATCGGTACATAAATTCCTTTCTGTAGAAGAATTGCTTGATGTTCTCGTAGTCGTTCAGAATGACGATGTTCAGAAGATTTATCTTGATCCTGGAAACAAGATCACAATTGTAATACTCAACTTCGCCGCTGCTAAAGAGGTAGTTGTTAGGGAGCAGTATTTCCTTCAGAAAAGTGATTTTAAGCATTCGTTAAATGTTTCTCCAGGATACTATGTTATTTGTCTGCAGCATCCACAGCCGCGATGCATAAAAGAAGAGAAAACACGATACACACGAAGAGAAAAGAAAAAGAAAACTTCTAGTTGTTTTTTTTTCACTGCCCTGAAGGGGTTCGCTCTAGGCACGGCTAGTGCTGAAGCCTATCTCCGGTTTGAGCCGCACACAACGGTACCGTGCGCTTGTTAACGTCGCCTTCCCGTAGCGCGAGTAACGACAGCTAATAATATTCATAATAATACCTGAGGTTTAATGTCCCAAAACCGCAATATGATTATGAGAGACGCAGCCGCAGCTACGGCAGGTTTAACCTGTGCGCCGCCGCTTGCGGCGCCGCCTGTTTTTGCTCACGGCGCTTGCGCCGCCGCCAAAGTCCCGGCAATGATCACGCCGCTGCGCAAGAATTGCGGCGCGCCGCCGTTAGTCTTTTCTTTTAACCCGAATGGGCAATATGGACATATTAGCCGCCGCTAATTGGCGGGAGCTCGGCGAGCAGCGCGCCCTCTGTTTCCTGTTTCTTCTGCAACTTTATTTTGACGCCACGCTTTCGCAACTATTGAGACATATGTGATAGACGGAGTGCGCTTCAACCACGGCGAAGAGGAGAAAACAGATAGCTGAGCTTGTGGTTACGTATTGGTGTTAAAAAGACAAGACGTGCAAACACGCACACAAGAGAGAAATCAAAAGAGTTAACTGTTATTTCTCACACAGCCCGCCATGCGCACCTGAATTATAGGTATCCCCTCTTGGCTGGGAATGCGCAGATAAGTATTTGTGTCTACTTGCTTTTCCGCCACTGTATGATTTTTCAGTTCTTAGCAGCGCTTGTGGTGTCTCAACTAGTCTAGTTTGTCCGTGTTTGCACGCCCCGGCTTCTTACAGAGCCTAAAACAGCCTCCGAAAATACAAAAAAAAAAGTCTGCGGGCAGTTTGCACTAAGTCGCGCAAATCTTCGCACAGCGAAGCGCGGGCCTGTCGCCGCTCGTAGTCCCCGCCGACCGACACGTAGTGATGCAGAACTATTGATGGTACTATCGATACTATCGATAGCTGAGTCACTATCGAACTATCGATGGTAAACAATACTATCGACAGCGCTATCGATAGTAAATTTGATGGTGTACTATCGATAGTATAAAATCAACAGCGCGAACTCATTGCAGCCTAAACTTGGTTCCCCGCACGCTTGGTCATTGAGGAGCCGTAGATGGGGGCTTAAGGTCAAGAAAGTTGACATGCTCTTGTTCTTCACCAGAGTGCTTTGCTGACAGATGATCTTAAAGTCAAACTGTTCAGCTGTAGCGGGAAGAAAGCCATTGAATGTGGTGGACCTGCGCGGCTTCAAACGTAAACTGCATATAATGATTTCAAAATAAAAGTATCTCAAGAACTAAGTTTGTTAATTGTAAGGTGTAACTGCTTGCTTTTGGATATAAATATATTGATGGACATATTCCGCCATTTTTATTGCTGACATAATTTATTTCTATTGCCGAAAATTGCTCATAATTAAGCGAAGCTGATAGTAGGCTATCGCAAATAGTTTGACAATATGGCCGGACAGCAACATAATTATTAATCACACCAATATTGATAGCGTTGTCACGTGGTTGTGACGGTGAATAATGTTGTAGCAAGACTGGGAAATACGGAGCTCTTTATTTGGGTGAACTTGTGCCTTGAAAATAAAAAAAACATGGTTGATCCCTCCGTCATAGGAATCGGAATAACACGAAAGTAAAGCGTGCCCTCACAGAAGTAACTGAATGTTTGCTGTACATTGATATAAGAGAGTTTGCACAATGAATATTGATGTCCGACTAACGTCCCTGCTAAATGAATAAACAAACCCTTGTGGTAGCTGTAGTAGTTAACGGTGAAAGCGTAATCAGAGAACTAGTTGCGATAGCCAGAAGAACGTCGCATATTGTACGAAGAACTTGGTCGCCATCGCGCGGCATGTTAAAATGTCATTGAACACCATGGCCGGACTAGAGGGAAACGCAAAGCGCGTTGCGCCGCACCGGTAGCCCGGCCGCGATTTTTCTAGGGGCGAGCGCGTGAGTGGGGAACGCGGTGTTAGAGCCAGGTGACGCAGGCGCGCGTCGCAGAGCTATGAAGGGAGGCCGACGCTTTTACGACGCTTGGCTAAGCTCGCCACCTCGCGGTGTTTTAAGGCATTGACAAAATTGAACTTCTATTGAAAACGCGCCGAATGGAAGGGATGTGTAAGGCGTTGCATGTGCTAATCGCGGAGGCCACAGTAAGGACGAATTACGTTACTTTACCGCTCCCAGAGGACAACTCCACCCCGCCGACCGGGAGATTGGTAGATATAAAAGGCGCGTTTGTAAAGCCTCTGGAGTCTGTGACCGCGGCGCAGTGGATAGCGTGCCCGGCATCTGTTGTTGCGGACCGAGCGGTCGTGGGTTCGACGCCCGTTGACGGAACTTTTTTTCTTTGCATCTGATTGTGTATATTTTTTCGACGTCATTTCCGTGACGGAAATACGTCACTGAAGTCTTGGTGGACCCCGGCATAAAACACTTTCGTGTTAAAATAAATATGCAAGCGATACATGTTGAGCACTGATGGCGGCGAGAACAGTCGTCGGCCGTCGAATAATCTGATCGTCGGTGGAACGCATCGTCTTTTATACATCAGTCATCGAACATCCAGCGTTATCGCTGGTGCTCGCGTAAGCTCTCGAATAAAATTAACTATTCACGTGTGACGGGTGCTCTTCACAGTATGATCTCAGACAATCGTGAATCTTCATTTCGACGCGGTCTGCATCAAACGTTGCTAACAGTCTTTGCGGGTGAAACCCGAATACATCAAAACAAAGAATAAACACGTGTGGCAGTAATATCGCTAGTAATATAAACGATAATTCTACCAATTGCACTATCGATAGTTTGTCCCTAGCAGTATTATCGATAGTCTGTTTACACTATCGATAGTCAATTTACCAATAGTTCTGCACCACTACCGACACGCCTAGCTTCGTGATGCGAGGCTTCCCCCTCAATATTACGCACTTTGTTCTGGCGCCCCATTACTCTGGCCACTAGACGACGCGATGTTTCCTTTCCCTTTCTTTCTATCTTTTTAGATGCGAAGTATCCTATGGCGGAGTTCAATCCGGTGGTGGTGGTGGTGTGCGGCGTGACCACCCTTACTGCGCATGCGCATACCCTCTCCCCTCCCCCTCTCCACATCCACTGCCCCCTCTCAACTCTCCCTCTCCCCTCACCATCTCCACCTCGCCTCCTCCTTCCCCCTCTCCCCTTTCTCTCTCCCCTCCCCCTTTCCACTCTTCCTCTGAAACGCGGGCTAGACATGCCGAAATTATCTCCTGCGCAACGCCGCGATGAGCACCAGCGCATGCCCGTGCCCTCCCCCTATCTCTTCTCTCCTACGCTGCCCCCCTCTCGCACGCCTACCTACTGTGTTCCCCGCTCGCCCTGTGAGAAATAACGGCCAGGCTAGAGGGAAGACAAGACACGCGTAGCGTTCCTCTTCGGGTTCCACGACGCGAGGTCGGTAGCATGCCCAAAGAACGCCAACGGAACGCGATCGTGCAAGTGCTCCGGATTCGCATCGCCTCATGCTCCCTTTAGCGGGAAATGGTGTAATTTTTTCTCTCTCTTTCGTTGACGTTCTCTCTGTCTCTTTATTTTTCATTCTGCATTTCTTGCTCGCCATTTCTCTGTTTCTATTTTTTTTCTGTGCTATGCATCACTCTCTCCTCTCCTCATTTCCCCCTCCTCACCGTCACATCTGTCCTATCATGCTCACTTCCCATTCTCACTATACTATACAAGGCTGTGCTAAGCTCTGCTAGCGTGCCTGAATAGCCGAGTGGTAGGACGCTCACCTTCGCATCGAGGCTACGCGCGTTCAAATCCCGGATCGTCAGGAATTTTTCCCTCTCTTTATATCTTTCTTTCCGGCTCTCTGTTTGTCTCCCTCTTTCTACCTTTGAATCTCTCTTTGTACTCGTTCTCTGAGCCGTCAGTGTTATTACAGGCTACGCCGTAGTGGGATTTGCCGAAATTCTATGGCACATACCCGTTCATGATGATGGTTTTCGGGCACGGTCAGACACTTTACGCCGAGCTAGAACAGCTTGGCTGTTGAAAAACGAGCGCGCTATCCTCTCGTGATGTTTCTCGTTTTCGTGGCGCACTCATTGACGCCAGAAGGATGATTCACCTGAGATCATTGGAGTAGATAGTCTTGATTGGTCCATATACAAGAAATATCACTTGTGAATTGTATCCCACCCTGTTTAGCCATGCAGTCGCCCGCCCGTTATTTCTTGTCTCACATGAGCACCGTGCGTGATCGACTGATTTTGCTCCATTTTGTGCGTTTGCGACTGCGCAAGCGAGATAACAGGATGTAGCCGACAAGCACGAAATCCTGATAGGCTCAACGCTCACTGCTGACATTGTATGTGTAAGTGATAAAATATATGTGGCGAGGAGATATCGTCTCTAAGAAGGGCAGTGAAGGCGAGAACGACACCAATGGAAAAGCGCCGGATTATTTCATTCTTCCAGCGGACGAACAATTTACAGAGGAGACAATGCAGCTCTACAGAAAAAGGGCGAGCTCGCACCCGCGGTTTTTCTATATTTTTTTATTGCGACAGCACTTATATGGACACTCTGGGCAAGTAGTCGCCGTCGCCGTCATGTTCCGCATAAAGTGCAAAACGGTAACATCTCTCCGCGCATCGTATGTCATACTCGCGAGTAAAAACTGGCGAGCGCTGGCGAGGAACTTGACTGAAGCAGAGATGAAACAAGCTGGCCATCTCCGTCGCGCGGAGGGCGCAAGCAATAACCCCAGCCCGCGTGCGAGGCCTGCCGTCGATTGCTTCTCAGCCAGAAAGGAAATGCCCCACCCTTCTTTCTCTGGGTGAAGGAGCATGAAGCGACACCGGCGGGGGGAGCTTCGTGGCTTTAATTTAAATTTACCCTGTTTAGCTGCGGTGAATAGAATCTTATGCCGCCGTACAGTATGTCAACTAAGTAACACATCTGAGCCGTTTGCGCATATGCCAACCACACAGCTAGATAACAAAACAGTGCTATTTTCAAGAAAGGTTCGTTGCCAGAACATCCTGAGGCAAAGTATGGATTCCAACAGGAAGAGTTCGCGTAGCTTCCACTCGAGGCACAATTCTAAAGTGACAGCGGATGTGATGGGCACCTGTGGACTCTTGGATTTTCTTTTTTGCTAAATTTAGCTAATTTTACCTTTCCTTTTTTGTCCCTTTTTTTCATTTTTTTATTTCTTTCTTCTTGTCTGTTCTATGTGCTTTCCTGTCTTTTTTTCGCTGTTTACTTATATTTCATTAATCTCTCGGGCCTCTCTCTATCTCTCACTATTTCTTTCTCTATCTAGCTTTCTACAGCGAACGCTGTTATGAGACCACAACAAAGGCCGTTTTTGCGCTGTAGTTCTCCGCCGCCGCCGCCGGTGTCCGTAACCACTGTCACTCGAAATAAGAAAAAAATTTTAGGATGGGAAGGGGTTCGAACCCGGGTCCTCTGCGTGGGAGCCCAGTGTTCTACCTCAGAGCCATGCCGGTGCTTGAAACTGCTTTGCGAAAAGACCCCATACAGGCTTCATGTCGGGAAGGAACCACATACACATATGTAATGTAGCGTGGTAGAAGAGCAAAACATCAACCAGGCGTCACACAATGCGAATTTTGTAACCATGAGCGTCACACAATGCGAATTGCGCAGCGAGTAAGTTGTTGAATGCTTCCAACCCATTACAAAGTGCTCTGCCATGATCCTTCATCGTCATCAGCAACAGCATCAACAAAGTGCACATAATGCCTTAGAGGTGCTTAGCGGGTACCACGGTTCTCCGCAGAATAACGAAAAATTGCATAGTGGCTGCTTCTCTACATCACAAAAATTATGATTTAGAACGTAGTGGTTTCCACGCAAGTGCACGTCTAGTAGCTTCCAAGGAAGCCCATAACGCTCCCATGATCCATTTTTCAGGATCTCAAGAAAGTTAATTGCCTCCCTCCCTCTCTCACGTTAACGAATGTCATAAAGCGTAGTGGGAGATTTAAATAACGACCGACAGTCACACAATGTGAATTAAGTAAATATTTGGTCGTTAAAAATTCCAACCCATTACAAAGGACTGAGTCATAATTCTTCATCGTCATCAGCGGTAGAATAAACAAAGTGCACAATGCCTCAAAGATGGTACCTCGCTTCTCCGCAGAATTACGAATTACGTCATGGTGGGTGCTTCCCAACTTCACAAAAATTATGATTTGTGCCCTAGTGGGTACTTTGCTAGTGCACTTTTATTAGTAGCCGCAAGAAAGTTTATAACGGGCTCTAGAAATGCCGCTCTTCCGGTTTTCGCTGTGACTGTGCTGCGCTTTCCGCGCAGGCCTGGCGTTTTACAGCGAAAGCTGTTATGAGATCATTTCACCGGCCGTTTTTGGCGCCGTAGTTGTCCGCCGCCGCCGCCGCCGGTGTCCGTAACCAGTATCGCTCGAAATATAAAAAAAAAACGAAATAAGAAAACAATTCCAGGATGGAACGAGGTTCGAACCTGGGCCCTTTGCGTGGGAGCCCAGTATTCAACCTCTGAGCCATGCCAGTGCTCGAAACTGCTTTGCAAAAACGACCTATACAGGCTTCATGTCGGGAAGGAACCACATTAGCACATGCAATATAGCGTGGTAGAAGAGTAAAATAAGCACCAAGCGTCGCACAACGCTAATTCTGTAACCAATCGTCACACAATGCGAATTGCGCAACGTGTAGGTTGTTGAATGCTTCCAACCCATTACAAAGGGCTCTGCCATAATTCTTCATCGTGATCAGGCACAGCATCAACAAAGTGCGCATAATGCCTTACATGCGTTTAGCAGGTACCAACGCTTTCGGTAGAATGACGAAAAATGGCACATTGCCTGCTGCCCTACTTCTCAAAAATTACAATGATTTATAGCGTAGTGGGTTCCTCGCAAGTGCACTTGTATTGGTTGCCAAGGAAGCCCATAAGCGCATGGTCCACTTCCTCGGGGTGTCAGTAAAGTTCTTCGCCCCTCCTCTCTCTCCCACGTCAACGTATGTTATACAGCATGACGGGAGTGGGAAATATTGACCGGGCGTCACCCAATGCAAATTACATAACTGGTGGGCCGTTTAAAGATTCCAACCCATTACAAAGGGCTGAGCCATAATTCTTCATCGTCATCAGTCGTCGCGTCAACAAAGTACACATAATGCCTTACAGACGTGTAGCTGGTGTCTCGCTTCTCCGCAGAATGAAGAATAATGGCTTAGTAGGTGCTTCCCAACTTCACAAAAATTGTGATTTATGGCGTAGTGGGCACCTTTCTAGTGTACTTGTATTGTAGCCCCAAGAGAACTTAACGGGCTCTAGAAACGCCGCTCTGCCAGCTTTCGCTGTGACTGTGCTGCGGTTTCAGCGCAGGCCTGGCGTTATTTTTAATCTTTATTTCTCTTTCATACCTTTCTCTCTCTCGCTGCCTATATATATATATATATATATATATATATATATATATATATATATATATATATATGTGTGTGTGTGTGTGTGTGTGTGTGTGTGTGTATTTGAGGAACGAGACACAGAGACAGCACCCGTTCCTGGGCCGGCTGTTCTATTCTCTGACATCTTCTTTGCCTTCGCATCCTGGCCGCGCGCCCGGTGCGCAGTGTCGTTCTTGGTAATCACACTCTGCCATGACTGCGAGGGCGGTGGGCTGCCGACAGTATCTCTGGTGGGCGGCACTGACTGCTTCGGAGTGGCCGGACTCGGCCAGGCTGCAACTTCGTCTGGAAGTTTGTTAAATATAATTCCGCTGGCCGAAACCGGCTATGTCCTTGTGGTCGATTCGGTAATTTGTTGTAGACGCTGGGGCTTGGCTTGAACATTTGCCGATGACGACTCTGGGGGACGACATTGACTGTGTCGTGTTCTACTACCTCGGCCACGCTGCGAATTTGCAGGGAAAGCTGTATCATTCTCCTCTGGTGGACGGAGTTGGCAGTTTCGTGGTAGTCGACGTCCTCTGACACGATGCGGCTTGGCGAGCAATTTTCGTGGCGACGGTTCTGGCGGACGGCTCTGACTGTATCGGCATGGTCGCAGGCTGATCCCGAAACGCTCACCCTTGTCGCTCCACATTTTGGAAATGGTAGCCATGGTAACGCAACCTGCTACACCACGTTCGGCACAACCGGGACGTCCTCGTCAGCAGCCTTTTCAGGAGACTTGTGCTGCGTGTGCAGGTCCTCGATGAGAACAATCTGAGACGTGTCAGAGAGCTTGGTGTCGTCTAGAGAAACGTCTCTGAGCAAGTTGGGAACGTTCTCACGTTCTGCCACTGAGTGAGTCGCACGCAGATCCGCTTCCGTCTGGTCAGAGAGGATGTTGGTGGAATCCGCGGAGAGGTATGTCTCATCAGGTGGTGCAACGTCCAGAACGACGCGGGTCGGTGCCTCCAAGTGCTCAGGCGATGGCGATCATGGGGGCAGCTTTTCCGATAGATAGGGACGCGAAATGCTTTCGACTATTGGCATTGATGTTATGGCGTCGCATACCGAGGCAGCGTCACAGCGTGGCGTGAGTCCGGTGTTTGTACCAGGCCAGGCTGCGTAGCTGTCTGCCGGTGAGCTGCAGTTCGCAGTTGTAGCCTCGAGGTGCCCAGGACTGCTGCCGCACGCCTTCGTACATGTGCCACGCCGCGGCACCTTCCCGAAGGCGGTCTACCGCCATGGACCATTTCTGCGCCTCCGTCCATGCTTCGCGAGCTCCTAGGGCGTTGACGGTCGTCACCCACTTTCCGGCGTCGTCCTGGAAGCCGCGGAACTCCGGTAGTACGAAGGTAGCCTGGGATGGTGAAACGGTAGGCGCGAAACGGGAGAGTGTGTGCGCGAAGCCACCAAGTTTGATAGAGACCTGGCTGAGGGTAGACCGGTGCCTCTACGTTGCTCAGGCGAGCTGGCCTCGAGGTCGAGCGAAGTGGCTACGTCCAACATGGCGTTGATTGCTATCAGTGCCGGAATGATGGGAGGAAACAGCGCAGAGCTCGACGCTGTCAAGGCGTTGGCCGTGACGCGGAGTCGCGCAATGGTACGCCGCAGGTGCGCGGGCTCTCCGATGGTTCGCGTGGGGAGCCAGTAATGTCGGACCACTAGGCGGTGGTCTTTGGGCCCATGACGGTGGGCTTTTGGTCCGAAGGAGCTTGTACCGCATCCCAAAGCAGCTCAGGTGCCGATGGAGCCCTGAATGAGAGGGTGTCGCCACGGGAAGCGTGAGCGACATTCCCGGGCAACGGTAGGCCGTGTACTGTCTTGGCGGCGCCGGGGTAAGCGTGACCTTGAGCCACCGAGGAGGCCTGGACGCCGTCCTGGGATGGTTTGATGGGTAGCTGTAGCAGCGGTCGGGCCATGGTGTCCATGATCGAGGAAGCGTGGACGGCGTTCCTAGGCTGGAGAGACCCGTGCTGCCGACGACGCGTGATGACAGGTGGCTTGAGCCGCAAGGTTCGGCTTGCGTTGTAGGCTGCGCCATTGTGAGGAACGAGACACAGAGACAGCACCCGCTCCTGGGCCGGCTGTTCTATTCTCTGTCCGCTTCTTCCTCTGCCTTCGCATCCTGGCCGCGCGCCCGGTGCCCAGCGTCGTCGTTGTTGGTCATCACTATATATATATATATATATATATATATATATATATATATATATATATATATATATATATATATATATATATATATATATATATATATATATATATATATATATATATATATATATATATATAGACGTATCTCGCACTATATTTCTTTATCCCTCTTTTTTGTTTTCTCTCTCTTTCTCATTCTTTGTATGCTGTGCCTTACGTCCTTTCTCTTCCTTTCTGTCTTCTCATTATCACATCTCTCCCCCTCACGCTCACCTATCTTTCCCACCCCCTTGCTATATACAGTACTATGTAAGTCTATGCTACGTTCTGCGGGTGTTCCTGGATGCCGAGTGGTTAGGACGCTCGCCTTCGAATCGAGGGTAGGCGTGCTCAAATCCCACCTCGCGAAGAATTTTTTGCACCAAGAATTTCTATGTTTCTCTTTCTTTCTATCTACTTTTTTCCTTCTCTCTCTCCCTGTCTATACTCTTTCTCTGACGCATCAGGGTTATTACAGGACAGGCCGGAGACATCGGTACACGTGTAGTGGGAGTAAAGCAGAAGAGGATGTAGAGACGCGTACCGGTTTCCGGTGATGATCATATCTGTTTTCGGTGGACCAATGACGGCGAGCTTAAACAGCACCGCTCCAAATAATTCGTCATTTCCTTTCGAAAAATCTGCTTAGGCAATACTTTATGGCCGTTTCGAGCGATCTGGCGTCTTACCAGTTCGAATTACGCGGTCGTTTCCTGCAATGAAAGGAGCTCTAATAACCGGGTACAATTATCCAAAGTGGCGCTTGTGGTGCGAGTAATTCTCTACCTGCACAACTAACTTTGTTTTTATGCTTCCCGGGTGCTTTGGTATGCACAGATGTAGAAGTTCCTCGCACTGATACGTATTGTTTCGCATCAAGACGAAGGTTGCTTCGGAGGGAGGCAACGACAGCGTGTACATACTATGCAATACGTGCAATGACGATGCGAATATAGATGTCTTCATAGAGGGCACAAACAGAAAACATCAACCGACGACGCCTACTAGGGACTACGTAGTTTCTAATCGGAAAAATGAAGTGCATTGTCCTCTGAGGGGGCCATAGACTTAACATATCAAGTTTAGGGTAATTTTGTTGAGAGAATGGCGCCAGAATAGGATAAATACACTTTGAAATCCGTGATGTCACGCAGAGAGATTTCGGCTTGAAATTGAAAAATGAAACTTTGAACTTAATATTCTCCTGCATTGATAAACCTATGATGGCGAAATTAACGACATTAGAGTTCTCAGACCACACTTTCTCGATCTAAATCGATTCATTGTGTCTCCTAGGTGTCCCTTTAAGCATGGAAGCATCGGGTCTTGAGACCTGCATGGTGCGCTGAGCCTTGCGTGAGGGCCTCATTGCAGTGACCGTAACTATAAGTGTAAGAAAATTGTGCAGTGTGTTTTATTTATTGTGAAAGCTGATGTGCAGGAGAATACGTGGACAAAGATTAAGAAATAACAAAAGTGGTTATTTTTATTTGTCTGATTTTTTTAACATAGCCCGATCGTATCTATTCACTGGAAAGTTATATTCATTAGAATCAGCACTTTGGTAGATAAGTGAGGGAAGCACGTAATGCGGACTTTTCGTCGCTCTGCCACAGGCTTTTCTGACATAAAGACCGTCAAAGAAAAGAACGTTTCCATGGCCAATTCTGAGGTTCTTTTTTTTATAAAAACATTACACTACACATATACAATAAAAGTACCTAAGCAGAAGCACAACACGCATATATTTAGGTAAAGAAATTTCAGCTACCTAAGTTTAATATATTTTGTGGAATTCATTACGAAAATTGGCTAAAACAGTAGAGTGGATGAGCGCTCCACTCGACCTCTTCGTCATTATTGATTCCCTGTGCTTCGAAAAAATTTTTGGCGGCAAAACAAATTGCGGATCTCATCTTTGCACTCATAAGGCAATAATATATAAAATCTTGAAATAAACTTAAGAGGTTGACCAGCTATCGTTCGTTCGATCTAGCCTGGAATCACCCTGTTTGTATCTCTTTCTCTCTCTGTCTCCCTATCTGTCTTCCAATATTTTTCTCTTTCTTCGCTTTCTTTTTTCCTCTCTCTCTCTCTCTTTTTCTCTGCCTTTCGCTGTATTCTTTTCTCGCCCATCATAGTTATTGCATCCCACGCTGGACAAATCTGCGCAGAGGAAGAGGACGAAGTAAGCGAGTGCTGGTTGTTCATGCGGGTCATTTTTGTTCGCCACCAACTGAGTGTTTGTGAGCTTAAAAAAACTTCTGTATTTCTTCTCTTTCTTTCGCTCTCTCTCTTTGTGCTCGTTCTCTCGCCCGTCAGAGTTATTGCATGCCACGCCTGACAAATTGGTGTACGTTTTCTGGGAGCTAAGAAGAAGATAATCAAAAGGACGGAGAGTGCATGCCGGTTCATGATGATATGTTTTGCTCGCAAACAGCTCGGCTCTTAAATGTAGTCAGGGGGGCACACACACCAACAAGTGTACACCCACCTGAACACGGGCCCGTACTCTTTCGCCCACTTAAGGCAAGTTGTCCGGTGGAAGTCAGGGCGAAATAATTCAACGTGTCCTCGGAAACTGCTCGCTGGTGGCATAGGTGGCAGCTTACTTCCAGGAGGCGAACGCCTTTGCAGCAGCCACTCGCTGATAAAGTTATAGGAAACCCACAGAACCGAAGCCACGATGGATATCAGAAGAATTATCATGGTCACTTTCACTTCCAATGAACCTGGTATATATCGAAAGAGACAAAAAGACATCAATACCACTTCTTTTCAGCATTTGAGACAGCTGGTCGAGAAACGTCGCGAATGAGTTTTGCCCTCACTCGATTTGAGTCAATCTGTGAAGCTTGCAGTGCTTTTGATAGAACTCTCACTTGAGATGCTGGGGGAGAGAGAATGATGGAGATCGATAGCGTGGTATTGCCAAGCATTGCTTGGAAGAATATTCCAAGAGCATATCTTAAGAGAGAGAAGGAGAAGGCGGAGCACTTGTTTGCGGTAAGTTAAAAATAACGTGCGCAGATTTTCTCCCATGCTTTGATGCACCCTTACATTGCAAATGCTAAACGATATTCTTTGCAAAATTTCGCTAGAATAGTTTCAGACAAACTCTCTTTGCACAATACAGTAAGTCCTACTTAGCATTTTATTAGGTCACTTGCTTATGCTGGAACTGATGGTTCCTCAAACCAAATTCTGTAATCTATTCCCATAATCTATTTCATGGAGTCTCATCACTCATTGCGCATATGCAACTTTTATGAAATTAAAAGCGTATATAAAGTGTGAAGTAAAAATGTGAGTAACTACTCAATCCCAAAAAACGACGAAAATGTAGTGCTTCCTTCAAAAGAATATAAGGAGCATTGAAAACAGACCTGCGCCGATGTTGCTTCTCTACAAAATGAAAGCCTTGCAAGACTGGACTGGACTGCAATTCTCATGCTGCATTAACAGCGCTATCATATACAAATTTTCACACCTTTCCTGTCGCTGTGCTCGTTCCCGCTTACAGATACCTTGATTTCCTGTATGTATATTTTTTGCGCAGCTGTTAGGTACTGCGGAGTTCACTCGCCCATCAAGCGCCGGTTGTGCAGGAAATGGCTCCAAACGAAACTATGTATCTTAACATCGTCGTTAGCCTCAATGAAAGAAAGCCTGTTTCCTAAGCTTGTATTACACACTCGTGTTAACCTGAACTCAAAGAAGGCACGGTGTTGGCTCTACATATGTTCCATAAGGAATGCGTAATCCAAGTTGAAAAAAGCGCTTCTCTGAAATAATTTATGTAAAGCCCTATTGTAACAGTGATGCAGCCAGAAATTTTTTGAGGGGTTTTCAACCATACTTTATGCGTGTTCCTGCGTCCGTTTGTATATGTGTGTACACACGCAAAATTGAAAACTTTCGGAGGTTTGAACCCCCCCTCCCAAGCCAACCCCCCGCTACGCCAGTGGTTTTCAATGCAATACGCCACCCGCACGAATACATTAGCGCGCGCAACAAATATTTGTACTGTACGATTGTCAGAGTTTGAGAGCCTTAATTATGCAGAATTTGCTTTCAGGCTCCAGCGAAGGCAAATGTGTTATGTCGCCCTTTTAGGGGCGAAGCTTCTTAAGGCGGCACCCGTTCGTCCCTCGTAGTCGTAGTAGTGCGTAACCAGTCGTAACGCTAGTACCAGATCTTGACCTCCAAGGTGGTGCCGGTGGGAGATTTTTCCTGTGCGTTGTTGAACAATAAACAATTCGCAGCGTGCGCGTTAACTAAAATCCGAATTCTTCTGTCTCTGATTCCCCATTAGCATCCATTGGCATGTTCCAGTAGGAAACGTTAGTAGAAGTAGAAGTGTAAGTGTTAGCTAAAAGCCGACTTCTTCTGTCTCTCATTCCCATTAGCAGCCATTGTTTACCTCCAAGGTAGTGCCTGGTGAGATTTCTCCTGTGCGTGATTAAACAATAAAAATTTTGTTCAAAACGCCGTTGATTGATGAAATAAACCAACGAAAGACGCCAGATGTTTTCTAAAAGCAAAACGAAAGAACGCCAGATGTTTCTAAAGCAAAACGAAAAGACGCCAGCTGCTTAACGGAAGACGCCAGATGTTTTCTAAAGCAATCGTTTTCTAAACAATGAAAATTGACAGCGTACATGTAAAATTAAAGTTAGCTGCAAGTCGTCATAACTCATCGAACCTTTAGTATAAACGCGCCCGATCTCACGTCGGTGATGATGTACTGGGCAGAATTCACGGAAGATTCACGGTTTACCGATGAACCTCCGCAGCTTCGCCCACTCATCATCATTCACTCCGTGGATATACTGTGATTTTTTTTATTCGTATACATTTCTATGCAAAATACTGAGCTCGAATTAAAAACTGCCAATAATGTAAGCTCTAAATCCCTAGGTTTGATTGTTCGCGTCATTTATTTAAGATTATAGGTAGCTTGCTAGCAGTATAATGGTAAATGTAAAAAGCGCGGATTGGTTCTATTTGTACGACCTGTGTACACAATTGAATGAAACAAATTATATCGCTTCGTGTATCAAATGTCAAGCATTTCGGAGTTAGCCAAAGCCCCTTTGGTCATTTGTGTCTATCTATCTATCTATCTATCTATCTATCTATCTATCTATCTATCTATCTATCTATCTATCTATCTATCTATCTATCTATCTATCTATCTATCTATCTATCTATCTATCTATCTATCTATCTATCTATCTATCCCTGCTCTAGTGCAGTTAATATAATCCAAAATTCCCATAGGAGCACATGAGTGTATGACGAAAAGAACTTACAGGTTATAGCATGTAAAACACAATTTGCCTGTCGCGTACATAAAGAAACTCTTTTGATCAATGTCGTGTGGTGCATAGCCGCACACTACTACCTGTATAATGCGGGTATGCGCCATAAGTGATCAGTCTGTATCAACCCAGGAGTGGCTAAAATATACTCCGGAAATCTGGACTCAGTAATGTTATGGAGTCGGTTTCACCAAAATCAGACGTTGGCGGCGTTGTTGGTGAGCAAAAAATCGCGATGACGCAAAGAATCAAACCGAACGGAGGACTTCAGTGTGTCAGTCCAGTATTCTATCACATAGCGACGCCAGTGCTTTAAACTTCTGAGAGAAAAATACCCTTTACAGCCGTCATTTCAGCGTAACGTCATTCGCGTTTTCAATGTTGGCTATCCGCATTTGTAACAATGTAATAAACATTACATATGTAGTCCTATCACTCATAAATATATATTAAAGCGTTGCTCGACGCCCGACGAATAGGCCAATCACCGCTGCATATGATATACACATCGTCGCATCGTGCACTTCGTACGCGGTACCAAACGCCGCTCTCGGTGTTGAGACGCACGCGAGGGACTTGCGAATGACATCATCTGTTTGCCGCTATTTATGGGAACGCGCAATAAACCATTTGTTTTGTTGCTGAGCGTCTGGCTCCGAGTCGCGTCCATTACAGTGGCGACGAGGATAGGATGTCGGACGCAGCCGCTCCTGGGTAGGTCGCGCCAGCCGTAGCCATTGCGAACATGAGACTGCTGGACTTATTCTGGACACCCGTGCCATCATTTCGCGAAGAAAGAACACCACTGCTCGTTCGACACCGCCAGCTCAGCCTTGCTATTAGTGTTGCCACGGCAACGCAGCCTCCCTGAGCACACTCATAGTTGCCTTTCGAATTCACCGGCTCACGCTCCTGCAGCAAAGCTTCGGGCATAGACCGAATCTCCTACACCAAATCCTTTCACAGTGATGTCAGAGGTAGTGTGCTTACGGACTGGGTGCAGCTTGTCTAATGCTGAGCGTAATTTTCTGCCCACATCATCTCCGCCGGACTCTTTCCAGTCACTGAATGTTGGGTGGTATGTCCTTGATTAAGAAGGGGGATATCTTGCACTGGGTGTCGTTTCCCGACTGTTTCTTCAACGCTTATTTTACTTCCCTCACAGTGAGTTTTGCCCTTCCATTACTAGCTGGGTGATAAGGCGCTGTGAACACTGAGCAGATGCCGTTAAGCTTTAGGAACGCTTGCATCACCTCGCTCGTGAATGCGCTTCCGTTGTGGGAAACGATAACATCTGGAACGCGGTGAGAGGCAAACAGTGCACTCAGAGCTGAGATTACTGCCGAAGTCTTCATGGAAGGCATAATCTTCACTTCAGCCCAGTTGGAAACTGCTTCTACCACGACGAGAAAAACTATGCATTTTACTGGTCCCGCAAAGTCGATGTGCAAACCGATGTTGGTGCAAAGGGCTCCAAGGTTGATCTGGCTTAACGCAGAAGTGAACTAGTTCCTTTGCATAGCTTTCACGGTTCACTGGGCATCTTTCACAGTGATGCACCCAATCCTGGATTTCTCGGTCCATTTTTGTCCACCATAGTAGCGATCTTGCTTGACGATTCATAGCTGTCGTGCCAGGGTGATTTGTGTGCAATAAATGAAGAACATCATGTCTTGCTGCTAGAGATACGAGCACTCAAATTCCCCGGAGGATGCAATGCCGACGCAGAGATCAGTCAGTCGTCCTTGTTGCAAAAGCCGCAAGATGGTTGTGGAATTTTGTCGGCCAACCATAGAGAATATAATGCTTCGCCATGAATAAAATAACGTCTCTCTTCGTGAGTTCGGCGATGTCATACGCTTGGAAATGTGGGTACTCCACAGCGTTCAACAGCAACGCGTCGCTAGGTGGTTGCGTCTCGTCCTTGCGTCCCGGTACTCGAAGACGGCTTAATGCGTTAGCGCTGCTGTTGCGGTGACCTGGCCGATATTCCAAGGTGTAGTCATATGCAGCCAAGAGAAGAATCCAACGAAGCATTCTTGGGGAAGCAGCTTCTGGAATGCGTTTGTCTCTGTTAAAAATCCCAGCAGAGGCTGGTGATCCGTCGTAATAATGAAGTTACGTCCAGTCAAATACTGGTGGAACTTTTTTAGGCCATACACGATGGCTCAATCCTCCTTGTCAATTTTAGTATACCTTCGCTGGCTTGGAGCCAAGCGTTTATAAGCGTATACTATTGGGTGTGCTGTGCCATCTTGTTCCCGTTGATACAGCACGGCTCCAATTCCAAAAGGTGATGCGTTGTACGACAGCAAAATTAGTTGCTTCGGGTCACACGAAATAAGAACTGCTTCTGACGATAACAAGTTCTTTAGCGTAATAAAGGCTCGGTCGTGCTGGCTATTCTGGCTCCAACAAATGTCTTTGTCCAACAAGCGGTGAAGTGGTTCCGCGACTTCTGATTTTCCTTTTAGGAATCGGCTATAAAAATAATTAGCCTAAGGAACGATTGCAGTTCCTTCTTTGATGACGGCATCGAAGCGTTCACGATCGCGTCCACTTTGCTTGTAGAAGGATGAATGTCTGTAGCATCAATCACATGACCTAAAAACTCAATCCTCGACATGCGGAACTAGCTTTTTTGGTCACCGGCAGACGTGCGTTCTGTAGCCCGGTGAGCAATGCCTCTAGGCGTTCTGTATGCTGTGATGCCGTCACTCCTGAGACATTCACGTCATCGAGATAGCATTTGCCTACCGATACTCCTGCCAACAACGTATCCATGGTGCAATGAAACAACCACGGCGCTATGAAAATCCCAAAAGGAAGTCTGCGCACAATAAATAAGCGCTTTATAGTGTTTACAGTGCGGAAATCAGCAGATGCGTCGTTCACAACAAGCTGTTGATAGGCCTGAACCAAATACAGCTTCGTGAAGCTTTTGCTTGGCCCTAGCGTTGCTAGCATTTTACCAGTTGTGGGCAAGGGATAGGCGCTACTTTTGACGCCCTTATTTACCGTTCTGCGATCATGACCACTCAAATGTACGCAACTATTTAGTTTTCTCACGATTACAATGGGGGTTGTCCATGTAGAGGACTGTACTGGCTCCCACACGCCTTGTTGCACAAGCCTGTCTATATCTGCTGCCACGTCATCTCGAAGGGTAAACGGTACTGCTCGGCTGTTCAAAAACAGCGGCTGTGCTTCATTTTATAGATTAGTATGCACTGGGTCTTGTGTACATCCTGAAGATCATTCGCAATGACCTCTTGAAATCGCTGAAGCATTTCTGACTCATCAGATATTTTTTTATTCCTTGAATGTTATTTCATAAGGCCTTAAACCAACTTCTTCCAAGAAGGCTACTGCCTTGCTTGTTCGCCACTAGTAAAGCCAACTTCGCACATTTTTCTTGGAAACGCACTTCGACTATTGCTTTTCCCAGCATCTCGTGTGGCTCTATCGTCCAAGTCACAAGCTGCGTTCCGGTACTTACTAGCGGAATTTCGCCTGCGCGCCCTTCAATTGCTCGCCACGTTTCTTGACTAACCAGGAAGTGATACGCTCTTGAGTCTACTTCCATACGCATTTTCTATTTGGGCTGAAGTGAAGAATATGCCTTCCATGAAGACATCGGCAGTAATCTCAGCTCTACGTGCACCGTCAGCCGCTCACGGGGTTCCAGATGTTATCATTTCCGACAACGGAACCGCATTTACGAGCGAGGAGATGAAAGTGTTCCTCAAGCTTAACGGCATACGCTCAGTGTTTACAGCGCCTTATCACCCAGCTAGTAATGCAAGGGCAGAACGAATTGTGGTTAAAGTAAAAGCGTCGTTGAGGAAACAGTCGGAAAATGACACCCAGTGCAAGATATCCCGCTTCTTATTCAAACAACATACCGCCCCACACTCAGTGACGGGAAAGAGCCCGGCGTAGATGACGATGAGCAGAAAATTACGCTCGGCAATAAAGAAGCTGCATGGAAGTTGGCTGAATTAATCGAAGTAAACGTCTCCTATCTATTTCAGATGGCCAATGGCGACGTGCACAATAGGCATCGCAGCCAACTGAGGCGCGCATGGCCGACGGAGAAGCCTTAAGAGTCACTACCTGACTACCACTTCCGGCTTCCGCCGGTCAAGCATCTGTCCACTTGGAGCCTGGCATCGCCAACCCAAGTCCTCTCTAGCACGCCCGAGGGACCCGAGCTGAGAAGATCTACACGAACTCGTAGGCCAGTCGTTCGGTTTGGCTCAACTTCAGAGACATTGTGCTATATTTAAACTTAAAAGGGAGGTATGATAGGACGCGACACCAAACGCCGCTGTGTTGAGACACGCGAGCGACGTGCGAATGACGTCATCTGTTGCCGCTTTTTATCGGAATACGCAGTAAACGTTTTGTTCTGTTTCTGAGCGTCTGGCTCTATGTCACGTCCATTACACTATAAAACTGAAGCTTCAGCTCAAATGTAAAGCGGACGATACGTCAGACTGTAAACTATGCTGTAGCCACTAGTGTAGTGGATATGCCACGCAAGCCTGCGATACGCGCACAATTATACGAAGACGCCGGTCACCTCAAAACGCTTGGCTCAAAGCAAAACAAAAATAGACGCCAGGCCTGCGCGGAAAGCGCAGCACATTCACAGCGAAAGCTGGAAGAGCGGCATTTCTAGAGCCCGTTATAAACTTTCTTGTGGCTACTAATAAAAGTACACTAGCAAAGTACCCACTACGGCACAAAGTGCGCAGTTCAACACTACGAGAGTTTAACAGAATGCGCGCACTAAGGTGTGTGCCAGCATGCTTTAAAGAGCTATTATGCGCGAGAAACTTTTCGAAGTTGCGATGCACCCACTACGTGTCTTAAGCGTATACGCGCAGTAAAAGCCAAGTCGTTATGATAACATGGTTGACGCCCGATGGCAATGTACGCTTGTACCACGTACTCCGATAACATCTCGTACTTTGACAACTGTACAGGACGCGTCTGGGAAGCATCAAAGTTACTTTCAGTGCAGCTCCCCAGGCGTGGCTGTGTGGTACACTTGCCACGCAAAGTATTTCGGTTGTCGCTCACAACCAACGGCCCCCGACCCGACGGCGGAATTTCTGCCTAGCTCAACGCTATCGCGTTAATATATTTTTTGTGAACTTGGGAAGCACCTATCACGACATTATTTGTAATTATGCGGAGAAGCGAGGTACCATCTTTGAGGCATTATATGCACTTTGTTTATTCGACCGCTGATGACGATGAAGAATTATGGCTGAGTCCTTTGTAATGGGTTGGAATCTTTAAATGACCCACCAGTTACGTAATTCGTATTGTGTGACTCCCGGTCGTTATTTAAATCTTCCACCACGCTTTACGACATACGTTAACGTGAGAAAGAGAGAGAGAGGGAGGGAATTAACTTTATTGAGACCCTGAGAAAATTGATCAGGGGAGCGTTATGGGCTTCCTTGGAAACCAATAGAAGTGCACTTGGGTGGAACCCACTACGCTATAAATCATCATAATTTTTGCGAAGTAGGGAAGCAGCCACTATGCAATTTTACGTCATTCTGCGGAGAACCGTTGTACCCGCTACGCGCATCTAAGGCATTATGTGCACTTTGTTGATGCTGTTGCTGATGACGATGAAGAATCATGGCAGAGCGCTTTCTAATGGGTGGAAGCATTCAACAACCCACTCGTTGCGCAGTTCGCATTGTGTGACGCGCAAGGTTCCAAAATTTCGCATTATGCGACGCCTGGCAGATGTTTTACTCTTCTACCACGCTACATTACACATCTGTATGTGCTTCCTTCCCGACATGAAGCCTGTACTGGGGTCTTTTCGCAAAGCAGTTTCAAGCACCGGCATAGCTCTGAGGTAAAACACCGGGCTACCACGCAGAGGGCCCAGGTTCAAACCTCGAGAAGTACGGACTGCTGGGCGAGTTGGTAACTCATCTTAATGCTGTGGTGCGCAAAAGAACGAGAACACGAAGGAAGGCAAACGAAACACGGCGCGCCAGTGGGACAATCGCTGTGTGTACACGTCTCTTTAACACGGGGTCACCTAACCGCATATATATATATATATATATATATATATTTGGTGTTTCAATAAATTTTCAGTTGATAGTTTGCGCCGTGTTTCGTTTGCCTTCCTTCGTGTTTTCGTTCTTTTGCGCACCACAGCATTAAGTTCAAACCACGTTCCATTCTGGAATTTTTTTCTTATTTTGTGTTTTTTTTTCCTTATTTCGAGCGATAGTGGTAACGGACACCGGCAGCGGCGGACAACTACGGCGCCTAAAACGGCCCTTGTTATGATCTCATAACAGCTTTCGCTGTAAAAAGAGGCGTATGCTACTCACTCACTGGCTCATTCGCATGAAATTGATTCCGACAATGTGTGGTATGTGCCCGGATTTTACAGCGGAGCGCTTTTTATTAGTCCGTTTAATGCGAAGAGAAACTATCATCATCATGACTCTACCTTATATTGTATCTCGCGTCTCGCCTTCAAATGTAATAGCTGCGCCTAGCCCATGCAACGCAATAGGTTAAGGTGATCAAGCCTTAATAAGCAAAGGCTAAATGAATTAAGAGCATTTAGGTGAGGTGTAATTATTCTGAGCATGGCCAACGTAAGCTTACTTTATTGTAGCTGAGCCACGTTCAGAGTGGCCAAGCCTAACTAAGGGGAGCTTAGTTAAGTTAGGCCCGATTTAAACTATTCAACCAATTGATAGGTTAATCCAGCCAAGCTGTTTGGGATTAAATGGCCCCTAAACCACCCACAGGTCGAAATGTATTTGTGGTAGGAAAGATGTGCACGAGTCTACAACGAACACGTAGCGGTGAAACTTTTTCGAATCGGTGCCGTAATAGCGGAGTTAGACGGGTTTGATGATCGAAACGCGGCTACCGATCTTTTCGCTCTTTCCTTCGCTACCCCTCCGCTCGTCGGCTGATCTCCTCTCCCAAAGGCGCTTTCAAGCTCACGTGACATTTTGTCATCGCTGACGCGCTCTTCGAAACAGCATGCACTTCCGGTCGGTCGCCGCGACCGCGACTCTGTCAACTCCGTGCTTCTGGGCTAACCGCTGTTGCTGCCGTGCCGGCCCGTGCTCCTACGAATCGTGCCGGTATGGACCCTGTGTTGCGCGCGCGCCTTAAAATGATCGCCAACATGGTAGAAAAGCGGAGCGAAGCTCCTGCAGCAGGCGTGGGTCGTAATGGTAGTCTTTGGCAGCGAAGTGGCGCCCACAAACACATTCTGTTGTGCTTTGATTGTGCCGTAACTCCGATGCGCTCAAGCCACGCATTTCGCAAGGTGACATCACGAGGTAACACGTGTCGCGTCTTTTCGTTTTTCCACTCGGCGCTTTTGCAGCCAAGCAGCGCACACCGGTGCGTGAAAGCCATCGCAAAACACTGTCGGATTCAGTTCGCGCAGCTTATGAAACCGGTAGGCGTGACTGTGCTTTGACGCTAGCGATTTGGCAGTTGCATTATGGCCCGCTCACGCTAGCGTCACAGCAGCTCGCCGTTTGTCGTTCTCAGGCTGCGGTGCGCAAACGGTTTTGTTCGCGCAAGTCAGCCGTTCTTTGCATTTCGAAGAATAGGTCCGAGACCCATTATCGTGCCGTTCTCCGGCTGCTGCAGGAGCGACGTGGCCAATCAGCAAAGGAGGAACCACATCGGCTTTCCGGGTCGTCTGCGTCTGCCGCGGGACGCTTCGAGGAGCATGCTTCTTGCTCCAGAATTTTCATGCTAGAAGTGCGGATTTCTTCCGTGTCGTTGCCAGGAATGGTTCTAGCAGTCAATGGAACGTTCTAGTCTGTCTGCTATTAAAAAAAGCGTCGCGTAAAACCAAATAACGTGTCCCCAAGTTGGCGCCAGGTCACGTGGCGCCAGCTACGGAGGATTACAAACAACAAACAAACGCGTAATCTATGTCCTCTGAGCATTCTGAAGCGCCCATCTCGACTCGCTAAGCCTACAGCATCGATTATTTGAGTATGGCTCTTAAACACGGGGCCGAACCGGCACGAATACTTTGCTGTCGAAGCTAAAGGACATGAATTTAAAGTAAATGGAAGCATTAGTTAGGGGCTTACAAGCCACAGAGCACACGGCGGCCACTTCATAGATTCGAGGTGAAGGACAACCGCTTTTGGCAGTGCAGCCATGTTTCTAGGAGGCGCGAAAGCCGCGCCGGCGAAGCTTGCCGTGCACGTTGGACAGCTCTCGCGCGTGCGGCGAAGGCCTATGTTCAGCGGCACCGCGCCGTTGCGGCAGGCTTGCCGCTGGCATGAGCGGGCAATTACGGGCCGCAGTTGCCGAATAGCAAGCGCGCACACGCGGCAACACGACGATGGAACGGCAAAGCGCGGGCAGCTGCTTGCAGACTAACCAGAAATCGTAGGTTCTTGTTCGACATATCACAGCATTGCCTGCATAGATCGTCACAGATTGAACACACGACGTCACTAGGCAGACCGGAAGGGCCCGGGGAGGAGAAGAAATTGTTTCTGGAATTTGTGGCACCCCGTGGCTTGTAGCGCTGCCATGTGTGGCATCATTGATTGTGATTGCATTCTGCACATGATGCGCGTGTTCACTTGAAATGTTTGAAAAAATATCGGAGGTGGTTTGGGGCTCTTTATGCTAACCCAGATTAAGTCGACTTTGCTTAGCTGGGTCGGACGTTCAGCCAGGTTGGATTAAGCTATTCTGAATTACCCGGGATTAAGCCTATTCTATATAATCTGAAAATCAAAACTCTCTCCCAGTTAAAAAAACACAGAGTAGGTTTGGCATGTTCTGTTGTGTTTGGTGTTAACACCAGAGCACACAGTTGTGTTCTGTTGGATCCAAAAGCCTGGTGTGTGTGGTCTAATATGTTGTGTTCCACTGTTGACCACACAATAAACTTGCGCACTGTGGGCTGTGCAGAAATGTTCTGTAGCCCAAGCAGCCCACCTCTCTTGACGACGGTTTTCTGTCACAAATTGCGAGGGTTCATTCTGTGGTCTGGTCCACAGAGGAGGCACTGTTAATGCCCTCAGATGGAATTGAACCCACCCCATGAAGACTTGGATTTGCCAACGCTCGAGCTCCCTTGACGACAGCTTCTCTCGCGAATCTCAATATGTGCTCGCCATTTTGTGAATTGCCATTGAAGACGCGTATGCGTGAAAGATTCCAATGTTTTGACATATGCCAGTATTGATATCAGCCGCAGATAAACTTTTTATTGTGAACGGAAGCAGCAAAACGAAGGCGTATAATGATAACAAATGACAGCGGTTCTAAACTTTCGTGAACCTGATCTATCGCGTGCGGAACACTAAAGTCACTTTCAGCACAGTACGTTTGTGTCATGTGAACATGTTCGCTAACATTTGCACGGGAGACTCGAATTTTGAGCAATCCTTCTGAATGGGCGCGGCCATAAATCGCCCGTAAAAGGCTAACGCCACCGCGAAAAAAGAACAATAATAACAAATGCCAGCGGGTATAAAATTTTATGACATTGATCCATCGAGTACGCAACGCTTAAGCCACTTTCGCCGCAGTACACCTGTGTCAAGCAAAAAAAAAACAGCTCAATAAGATTGGCGTGAACCTACTAGTTGTCACTGGTCACAGCACAATTTGTAACTTAATTAGATACACTTGCACGCGCCGTATGATTACGAGTACTTGTATGATCGTCAACGTCTCAAAACTTTACAGAAACAGCTAAAGTAGCCCCTTGCCAATCTCAGTGCACTTCTTGCACGACATTAGTGCACTGCGGTGAAAGTGACTAATGTGTGTCCTGACGCGAGAGATCAGGTCCAGAGTATTTTAGTAGTGTCGCCCGTTGTCGTTATGATTCCCTTCTCGCGGTGGCGTTGACGCTGTTCTTAAGGATATATGTGGCTGTGTTCGCACAATCGGGGGGGATCGCTCAAAATTTGAGTCTCCCGTGCAGACCTTAGTGCACATTTTCTTTATGCATGACACAAGTGTATTGTGGTGAAAGTGACTTAAGTGTTCCGCACTCGATAGTTCAGGTCCAGAATTTTTTAGAACCGCTGTCATTTGTTACTATACGCCTTCTTTTTGCTGCTTTAATTCATGACAAGTTTACCTGCTTTGGCATGTC
The DNA here is from genome assembly GCF_013339695.2 of Rhipicephalus sanguineus. Lineage (NCBI taxonomy): Eukaryota > Metazoa > Arthropoda > Arachnida > Ixodida > Ixodidae > Rhipicephalus > Rhipicephalus sanguineus. The sequence continues at coordinate 13,778,567 of NC_051186.1, forward strand.
AGACCAGCAAGCATGCCAAAGGTGGGCTTCGCCTTCGTATTTCGAACGTTTCACGCATAAGCGTCTTCCATCTCGCGTACTATGCCCGGAAATGGCCTTGGTCCGGACTTATTCACAAAGCTGCGAGCGAATATTGCGATTCGCGAAAGAGGCTGTCGTCAAGAGGGGAGGGGGCAGTGCTTATTCTGTGAATTAGACCACAGAATAAACCCTACCAATTTGTGAGCGAAACCCGTCGTCAAGAGAGGTGGGCTGTTTGGGCTACAGCGATGTCTGTTGCGCACGGTTCACAGCACAAGTCTCTTTGGTGTGGACCACAAAATAAAGTTGCACTTTATTTTGTGGTCTAGTTCACAGGACAAAGCTGCAGTTTACCATGTGGTCTGGTCCACAGCATAGATTGGCGCTCCATTCTGTGGTCTGGTGCGCAGAAACAGTCGTCAAGAGAGGTGGGCTGCTTGGGCTACAGAACATTTATGCACAGCCCACAGCGCGCAAGTTTATTGTGTGGTCCACAGAATAAAGCTGCACTCTATTCTGTGGTCTGGTCCGCACAATAAAGCTGCACTCTATTCTATGGTCTGGACCACAGAATAGCTACTGCGCCACATAAACGACGGAAATGCAGTCTCTCACCGAAACATTTTGCACTTTGTATTATCAAGTATGCAGTCACAGCTTGGGCATGTAAACACTGTCCTATTAAACTGAAGTTTGACTAACCGCAATGAACGTCGACAGTATGGCAACGCTACTATCTTCACCTACCGCTATCACACTTAGCACCGAACTAAAACTGTCTAATAATAAAAATATTAAAAAATAAAGCAGGCGCCAGGCTGTCTAATAAAGAACAAAACGTATGTTGCATACAACAGAAGGTAAGCTATTGATCGAGTGTATACGGCTCTACGTAAGATACCAATTTCACAAGATCAAAAAGGTAACAGTGCAAAGAACGTGCGGTGCTTTAAGCCGCAAGAAGGTTGAGAACTTCACCCCTGGGGATGTCATCAGTGCTTACTGGGAGCGGTGATGAGAAGACCAAAGTCGGCTACTACGACACCGTGCTTTTGCGTATGACCTGTGATGTAACATTGTTCATTACATGGCGCAGATATTCTGCGCGTATGTTTAAAATCTCTTCTTGCACTTCTGGAATACAAGAAGAGGTTAAACTTTATTCTGGCTGCGCATGTTCAACTTTTTTCCCCTACACTCACCTTACGTGCTGAACCACGCCGTGTTTATAACTCATGTCATGTTCCAGCACTGGCCGACCGCTATCTACATGTAGCCTACTTACTGCTCAATAGTATGTGCGTCGCTGTGTCAGACTGCACCAGCGGGTGCTATGCTTTGCATAGTGGGTAAATTATGAGTTAGAGCAATATTAGATGCTTAACGTTAATTGCTACCGTGATTTACGCAGATTTTTTAAATCCACGGTGTGCATCTCTCTCAGTATACAGGTGACTACCGCAGTACTCTGTCACGTCGTGTGTTTGGAATGGATGGAACTTGGTCCTATTTCCAATTTAACGTAACTTTTACTGAAGTAAACAATAATAATAACTGTTGGTGTTTAACATCCCAAAACCGCCATATGATTATGAGGGACGCCGTAGTGGTGGGCTCCAGAAATTTCGACCACCTGGGGTTGTGTTACGTGTACCTAAATCTAAATACGCAGGCCTCAATCATTTTCGCCTCCATCGAAAATGCGGCCGCTGCAGCCGAGATTGGATCTCGCAATCAGTAGTCGAGCACTATAACCATTAAACCACCGTGGCAAGTGCTGAAGTAAGTCAGTGAAAACTATGATTTCCGTCTGATTATGGCACAGACCGGTTGTTATTCGGTCGTTCGCTCTAACGGCGCCGTAGTCACGGCCCTGGCTTCACATTGTCGAGAATGTATGCCACACTCATGTACGGGACAATGGACTCGGCCTTTACGTACCAAATGGCGCTAAGGGTGGTAGCGGTTGCTTTTTTTTGTTTCAGTGTTGATGCGAAAGATTGCACTAATTATCTCTTCTCAGCTATCTCACTTTACCTGCTCGCACGATCATTGCATTCGTTCGCTGCGTGTATGCATATCGGTAGCCTGTCATAGCTTCAAGTGACAATCTACCTGACCTGCATCGCCCCGACAGGGAGCCCACTATGTCGGGGCGACATGGGAGGCTCCATGTAAGGGCTGCCCTCACGGTTTTTCACATGCACATGCGTGAATTGGCAGCAAAAAGAATACCGTGGTAGCTTTTGAGAGCCGCTATGGTACAATTTTATTTAGGGAAGTACAGAAAAATCTATTTATCGAATTTACGAACTTCCCAATTTAACGAAATAATTCTGGCGTCGTCATCACATCGTTAAGTCGACTTTAAGCAGTAGTGTCATGTACATATATTCGATAAGACAACCCCGAATAGAATTATCTCATGCCTCAGCGCGGCATTACTTGCTCCGATATTTAATATAACCATATATTACTCTTTTGTTGAGTATGTGTATGTGGGGTTACACTTTTAAACTAAATTAAATGACATAGTGCTGGTCAACATGAGGTTTAGCATTAGCGGCAGCTCACCCACTCGTGTACATTGACTTTTGTCGATGTAGAGGAGTAATTTATCTCTTTCCGCTCCACCGGAAATCATGTACGTATAACGGTCGTTCCTGTGGAGAGACGATCGTAAACAAAAAAGGTTGTCATAAAGCAGCCGCAGTGCTAATACAGCTGGCAGAAGATTGTTCCGTCCCATATCCTGTACGTGCACTCTTCTGAACTATCCAGCCCAGGGACGCTGGAAACGCGCATTTCATTTAATATGTTATAAGAACGGCATGACTGGAAGCCGCAACATCGTCATTATTGACAACGTGGTGCTTGAATCGGGGTTAACATGGTAGTGAAAAATGCTAGTGACACATTTCAAAAGACGTAACCTTAAAAAATACGAAATCAAAACACCCTCATTTGTTTTTATTGACCTATTGCTTGTGTTTTTAGAAGATGCTTCAGTTTTTAATCTTAACAATGTTACTGATACTATGGAAGCGGCATTGCTGTTGTGGAATTTGTTCCCTCATATGTCTGAATTCAATACGCTGTTTAATTTTCAGGTTGTTTCTAAGCGAAAAAAAAAACGCTATACAGTCACTTCCCCCTGTTGGCAACCTTTCTGTAGTAACGAATGCTGTGGTGCTTGTTCCATTCCTCGAAAGTCAACGAAATCGCGGAAATTAGCGGCAATTTAATGTTTTTTTCATGTATCCAAGCAAATATGTGTAAAGTTTCGTTAATGCTGCCTCGTTATATTGCGCGGGCTGTTATCTCAAAACAACAGCCGATTTCGGTGACGCATTCTTCCGCCGTCGCCGATGATCGCGCACAGTGAAAGAAAAAAGAAGGCTCGTGCGCAAATCTAGCCCACGCACTCTGCCTGGCAGTCGAGCATTTTACCGCAGATGTACGCCAGTATTTTCGCTTTGTTTCAGGGTATTTATTCCGAAGGGAAATGGAATTTGCATAAGATTTATTACAGAGAAATATGATATTTTTGTTCATATCGCAACACAATCATTCAAATTTCACATTTACCTCTTGGAACAGGTAACATTTCCCAAATATGCACAAGAACGGCGGAAAGGATAAATACTTTGCCAAACCCGAATGCCATTCTGACTTAATTTTTATTTGTTCATGCACACCTCTAAGCTGATTGATCAATGTGTTGAAGGTGGTTGATGAGCAAATTAGTGGCTCTGCCTTCCTCTGCAACGCGTGAATATGACAACCTAACCTAGCAGTTTCATCTGATTGCTCTCGACTGCCACGTCTGCGGGCATTTCCAGATGAAGTACATTTCTCTTACGCTTATTTAACTGTGCGATTCAAATGAATATTGATAAACTGTTTGAGGAAACATTTTTGCAAAGATTTCATACCATTACTCGTCCCGTCACCACGTTATCGTACAGAATATTTGGAAATACCGTGACATGATGCCTAGATCGATTGCATGAAATGGCACTGGCAACATAGACAAAAACGTTCTTTAAATTGCATTGATAACAATAATATGTGGGCTTTTACGTCCCAAAAGCACGATATGATTATGAGAGACGCCGTAGTGGAGGGCTCCGGAAATTTGGACCATCTGGTGTTCTTTAACGTGCACCTAAATCAAAGTACACGGGCCTCTACCATTTCGCCTTCATCGAAATGGGACCGCCGCGGCCGGGAACGAACCCGCGACCTTCGGGTCAGCAGCCGAGCGCCGTAACCGCTATGCCACCGCGGCGGGCAAAAATTGCATTGAGATCCCGCCTGTCAAAAATTGGCTAAGTTCAAGCGACATCTACCTGTCGTTCCATAATTCTACCATGTTTGAAGCACCCGAAACATTCAAACATTTTTATAAGCTCCACATATGCAATGCTCTTAACTGCGAAATCTTTCTAAGCGAATGAAAGGCACGTTGACCATTTCTGTATATCTATATAGCTAGCGACCTACATCTGGGTGCTCTCGTAGTCGTCTGCCTATGTTGGTGCATACGAAAACTGGCATAGGAGGACATGGGTGTATCGCGAACACGATGCACAGATACACAGACATGAATAGCATGATTTTTTGTGGCGCACACCATGACACCCTTTCGACCAGCTGCGTGTGACACATACGCTGCGTGTGACACATACCCGCATAACACGGGCCGTGGTATACGGGTATGAGCCACAGGTGATTCACAGCTTATAGAGAGAACATGATATAGGAAATGTTGACGCGATAGTGCCATTTCGCAGAAAATCCAGTGTCGGCACGGGGGCGTTGTTGATGAGCGAAAAATCCTGTTGGAAGCAAAGAATAAAAATTTCCGCTGGAGCCGGAATCGAACATAGGCATTCTACTTGGCAGTAAAGCATTCGACCACAGATCCCTGCCAGTGTTTCAAACTGCCTTGGAAAAAAGACCCTATATACAAGCGTCATTGGGCACAACGTCCATTGTAGTTACAGTGTTGGATATCTGTTTTTATTTTTAAACACTACATATACACCCCGATTATTCCTCAAGCTATTGTCAAGCGTTGCACGAATACGCCTATTCACAGCTGCTTTTGATATGCAAATATCAAAAGTACCGTAGCGTGCACTTGGTTACGATAAAACTGATGTTTCTGCTCTACCGTGAGTGCCCACATTACGTCACACCACTGTCTTCCCTTTTTACGTCAGTGCAGTCGACGTGCCTGGCAAGACCGTGAAATGCGCATAACTACTCAATTCACAAAAATAAGTCTGTCCACCTCGCAACGCTTCGCAAAAAGCTAAAAATGCTGCAGAGGTTGCCGCTCGCTGTCTGTTTAGGATGAAATCGATTTGCACAATGCGTGGGAGCTGGCGCATTTTTTGGTATGTGCTTCAACTTACTCTCCAAAAAGACTTCACATTCAAGACTTCACTTCAGAATAAATTCATATTCAATGTTATGTCTATTTTCAGCTAATTGTATAGATCAACCTTCCAAAATATTTCTTATCATAGTAATGCGCAACACGTGCATGTTGGCGGTCTACGCCGGTACTTAAAACATCGTTTATTTATTTATTTATTGCATGATACTGCAGGGCAGAATTTTAAACCCACGCAGTAGCGGCAATACAAAGAATAAACGCAGAATGTAACACAACAGTGGTAAATGAAAATAGTGATGAACTAAAGCAAGGACATTTATGATAAACATTATTCATGTGTATCTAAAACAATCTTCTACTCTTCTAATCGCGAGTGCGATTTTTTTCTTCTGAAAACGTAAAGCTTACGGCTGATGGCGCGCCACAAAGCACACTTTAACTCGGTCCAGCTTGTCGAGACTTATGCTATGGTCATCGAGATCATACGGTAGCGGCTGTTCGAGGAGGACACCGTATTTTTACAGAAAGAAAGTCACTAGCAGGAAAATATCCCATTGAAGCAAACACCTCCCCTGGACATGACCTCTTCCCTGAAATGCAGCGAAGAAAAATTCGGCAGGTTCCACGTCCCGCGGAAGTAGATGTTCTGCGAAGCATGCGGCGGGAAGGTAATTGTGGCGTATTTTTTTTTTTTACCGAGCAAAACGCTACATTGTGACGCCAAAGATTTCTACACATTTTATACGCACACGTATATGTTGAAGAGGCCCCGCCACGGTGGTCTAGTGGTTATGGCACTCGACTGCAGGCCCAAAAGTCGCGGGATCGAATCCCGGCCGAGGCGGCTGAATTTTCGATGGAGGCGAAAATGTCTGAGGCCCGTGTACTTATATTTAGGTGCACGTTAAAGGACCCCAGGTGGTCGAAATTTCCGGAGCCCTCCACTACGGCGTCTCTCATAATCATATCATGGTTTTGGGACGTTAAATCTCTCATGTTATTATTATTAATATTATTATATGTTGAAGAGCCGCAATAGGGGATATATAACCAGTTGTTTACAGTTGGGTAGCGCTGCCAACGGCAACGTGGCTATCAGCAACACCAGAAGCGGTAAGCTGATATATAATGGTTATACTTGTCACTTATGATGGAGAATGGACGCACGTTTCACGAATCCGTGTGCATGTGTGGAAGAGGTTCGTGACAGTTCTTGAACAAAGTCATCATCACTGTGATTTGTGAGCACTAGCATCTGGTGATGACTTGTTATTGGATCCGGTTGTGAACGCGGTGACGAGGGGTCCATGTGTAGTGAAGTATGATGTATAGTAGAGCTGTTGGAAATCGTGGATGCCTCGGTCATTTCGTCGACAAATTGTGGGTCGATAGAGCCGGCGACATGTCGGAACCTGAAGCCACCCTTTGAGTTGGTGAGGTGTAGGCTGTCGAGGTTGGTCTGCCTGAATAGTGATACGTAGACCATCATCAGTGGATGGTGCTTGTCGTTTTCGTAGACTACCTGGGCGTATGGAGCCTACGTAGCCTACTCTACAAAGCGGCTGTCAGTCAATCTGGCACTATCCTTGGTCAGCATGAGGTCATCGCCCAGCCTCGTGAAAGATAAAGAGGACACTGCGTCGTTCTGGAGTACGAAGTGCACTTTACGGTGCGATGATGTGAATATCATACGTAACTTCAGTTAATGTATTCCTCCGCGGTCGAGCAATGCTTCAATACGGCTTGCTGAATCATAGGAATACAAATGTAATGTTTATTAGACTGCTATAAAAGCGAAGCCAACACTGGAACCACAGACGTTATTCTGATATGACGCCTGTATCGTAGCAGTACACATCGTAGTAGTATCATGTAGTGTTTATTGCTTTCTTGCAAAATTAGCTAGCCAGCACCATAACCACAACTGACGTTGCAACGAAATTACGCCTGCATAGGCTGTTTTTCCAAACCAGTTTAAAGACCTGGCGTTGCTCTGTGGTTGAATACCTCAATGCCACGCAGAATGCTTGGGTTCGATTTCTGCTGGGATCCTAAGTTCCATTCTTTCCATTCGTCGGGTCAAGGCTGCCGATGTGGGTTTTTGTTTACGCTCTCGCACTTGGGTTAACAATGTTTGTTCTCGCCGTTCCTTGGTAGATGTACACTGTCAATCACCTGTTGCGCGTACCCGTACGCCGCGGCCCGTGGTAAATGGGTATGTGCCACACGTGCTTGGAGAAAAGGGTTTGACGACGTACGCGACAGGATTTTCGCGTTATTCATGTCATGACCCGACAGTCATATTCGTCAAATCCTCTTGCCCTCCCATGTCAATGTTGGTCACACGCGTCAAGTTTAGGCTATGCGCTGCCATTTTTGCTTCTGACTCCAACTGATCTTGTATTGTACACGTGCACTTGTGTGCTGGCATGATCGGGTCAATGCAGTTTCCAGCGCATACCTGGACTCTGTTATATAAGTGGCTGATGATGATTTGTTAGTTCATTCATGTTGCTGCATCTCTAATGAGATCATTTTTTTCGGCAGTGTGTATAAATCAGTGTGGCGTTTTACAATAAAGAGTTGGTACCTATGTTTCTCACTTCTTGCATTCACTTCGTCCTTGCTTGCAATAAACAGTTGCCAGCTACGTTTGTCACTTCTTGTCTTCACATCGTCCTTGTACTTTAAGCGACATACCTTTTTTTCTCAACTAATGAAATAACTAGCTCGCAACAAGCCCTCTTCATACGGTCTCTCTTGTTATTTGCCTAAGACAGATAAAGGCAAAAGCCTTTTTTGAAGACGATAGTCTTTCTTGGCGAACTTAAACGCAGAAATTTTGGTCTGTCTGTCTGTCTGTCTATATGTCTGTCTGTCTTTCTGTTTGTCTGTCTGTCACCCGATTCAGCCACCCGGTCAAAGTTGAACCACTTGATTACCGTCCACCCATCTTGATCTGGTACGCCTGTTCATACTTCTGAAGGTTGTCGATCAAAAAGTAAATATTACGCATATCTGAAGCGCAACATCACTAGGTAAGTATTAGGTGGTGTGTTCCTTTAATAGAAAATACATAGATACATAATTCTACAGACCCTAGTTTCTAAAGCTGCGACTGCGCTGAAAATGCCATGCTATGCGCGCCGACGAACGCCCTCTACCACGGAGGAAGGAAACCCTCTGCCTAAGCTCATGTTTCGCGATGTATTGCCAGATGGCGTCCATATTTCACGCAGCGTAGACGGAGTGCCTCCTCTATCATCTTTAAACGGCATTTGCAGCGGAGTACGCAGATACGCGGCCAATTTTTCTGCTCAGTAGAATGCACTGATGCCCCCACTGATGTTTTCTCCACTCAACGTGGTGGTGCCCTGCCTCTAGGACAGGGCCCCCTCTGACTAAGTGGCGATGTCATATGCTGGTATCCTCAAAGGACGTCATAGCGACATCACAATTTTCAACCTGTTGCGAACTGCGACGTCGTCTTGACGTCATATGGTCACGTCATCACGTGATGGTGACTCTTCTGATCGCACGTGTTGGTTCCGACTGTTACTGTTCGCATATGATGAGGCATCTGTGGCTTTTGCCTTCACAAGAGCACTTCTAATACAAATGGACAGATTCCCGCAATATTATTCAAGTGGCTGCGTGGCCACTACAATATCCCTGGTAATATTGCAGCGTTTCAAGCAGCCAGGCAGAGAACGTCACAACTGAACCAGTTATAGCACAATGCGAATTCAGGCACATACTAGACATATGTCAGCCGGCGCTTACAGAGCCACGCATCGAAATCGAAAATTGTAACATTTTGACGATTTATATGACAGGAAACGTGTCTTCCGCTCTGTCATATCACGGCAAATTGGAGGGAAATTATGGAAAACGTTTTGTTGTCTGAAAGGCAGATATTATTATTTCCTCCAAGCAGATGTGCAAGTTTGTGGCAAGATGAATCCCGCCTTTGTTGCTATACTTATTTTGTTGAAACAGTGATGTCTACGCAAATTATTGCCTATATAGAACATAGCACATTCATACAATAATATAATACTCATTCTAAATATGAAGCATTTCTTAGCGAACCTCAAGCACTTTGAGTCTTTCTATCTACGTATCTATGTAGCTGCATACGTCTGGTGCTCTCGTGATCGCCTCCTTAACTTGGTGTAGACCATAATTGGTAGGGTAGGGTAAGATTTTTTGACGAATATGACTGTTGGGTCATGACATGAATAACGTGAAAACCCTGTCGCGTACGTCGTCAAACCCTTTCCTCCAGACACGTGTGGCATATACCCGTTTACCACGTGCCGCGGTGTACGGGTATGTGCCACAGGTGGTTGACAGTTTAGATCTACCCAGGAACGGAAAGAAGGTACATTAGTAATTTAAATGCGAGAAAGTTAAGAACAAATTACATCATCTCCCACTCAAGGGAATCATGAGGAGATGCGAAGCAGCAGTGGGGGTGCACACCAAGTTTCCGTTACGTTCACTCGGCGTTGCCGTTATTGTATGAGGTTTCTATTTAGTGTTTGTGTTATTACGTTGTGTTTGTGCGTTGTTTTCCGTTAGCGCCGAGTGAACGAGTGCCGCCTACGTTGACGTTACAACTCATCTGAACGGGAGCGAAGCGAGAATGACGGAAGCCGACCGAGCGCACGCGTTTATATACACATGAAATTGGGGAGGGAGGGAATAGAGTGGGTTACAGGCTATATTTGGCTGCGGCGCGGCTACATCACGTGGGACGAAAGGCTGCGCCGCAGCTGCAGCGCGGGGGGGGGGGGGGGGGGCGGAGAGAAGGCGACCGAATACCTGCGTAAAGGAGCAGAGTGGGAGAGAGAGTAGGCGCATGCACAGTGGAGCACGGACGCCACCACCGAAGACGAACACAGCCCCGAGCGAAAGCTGCTTCGCATCTAAAAACCGAAATCGGCAGCGTTGACGCGACGAATGGAGAGAATAGAAATTAGAATCCCAACTAAATATTAAATATTAAAAATTTTATTAAATAACAAAAACCAGCACTGAAACCACAACTGAACCAGAACTGACGTTGTACCGACTTTACTCCTGCACAGGGTATTTTTCAAAATCAGTTTCAAGACCTGTCGTGGCTGTGTAGTTGAAAATCTGACCGCCACGTAGAATGCGTGGGTTCGATTGCTGCTGGGATCCTGATTTTCATTCTTTGCATTAGTCGGGTCAACGCTGCAGATGTCAGTTTTTATTAACGCCCTCGCACTTGAATGACCAATGTCTGTTCTCGCCGTTCCTGGGTAGATATAAACTGTCGATCACCTGCGGCGAATACCCGTATACGACGGCCTGTGGTAAACGAGTATGTGCCACACATGTCTGGAGGAAAGGATTTGATGACATGCGCGAAAGGATTGTCAAGTTGTTCTTGCCTTGACCAGACAGTCATATCTGTCATACCCTCTTACTCTGCCCTAGCCAATTTTGGCCTACACCAGGTTAAAGGGGCGATCACGAGAGCACCCAGACGTAGGCGGCTAGATAGATAGACAGGAAGATAGAAACGCTGAAAGTGCATTTGGTCCGCCGCTAACAAATGCTTCGCCTTTTTGAAAACACGATCTGCGACTTGGACGGCTTACGAAGCAGAATGAATCAATTAAAAACTTTATTATTCAGCTTTTTGGCACACGCGCCGGATGGCAGTTGTCCCCCTTCACGGGACTCTGTATGCTTCCCTCACCGCCTGGCTTCTGACGACGGGCCGCATCTGGTCTTCCAGGGCGGGGCTGGACAGCAAGATCATTCATCGCTCTCTAAGGCGAGGGATAGGGGGGGGGGGAGTGTCCGGTGGGGAGGAGTGGTGGTGGGTGCTTCTGGCTGAAATTACATTTCCCTATAATCTGTTGTGGTGTTCCTGTCTCTTGGCAGACGAGGAATTACTGTTCGTACTAGTTCGGGTGCATTCTGTTAAGTATTCGGGCGTGCAGGGATGGTTCTGTCTGTATCCGTGTGTATAGTGTCGGTTGCCGCCTCGTGAAATTTGGATGTGGCTCGGGGATGCTTTGTCGCCCGTTTCGGTGAAGCTGCGCTGTGGGGTCCTACGTGATAAGCGGCTGGTTCTCTTCATTCTCATGTCCACATTCCGCAAGTGTGGCCCGCTGTAACAGCGCTTGGGCATGCTGTTGGGCTAACTTGTTGCTCTTCACTGCGGAGCGGGCCGGAACACAGATTAATTGTATCGTTTCTCCTTTCGTGGTTGTTTGTGTCTCAGCGTCCGAAGCACCGACCAAAGTTGAAAGGCCAGGCATGTGAAGTCTCTTCCGGTTGTTTTGTCCTATTCGCGTGTGATGGTTTGCTTTTCATTAATACATCAACTTGTGCACTAGTGTGTTACAAATGTATCGTACCCACTCCAGCTATGTTAACAAGTTTTAAATATGGGTCTCACCGTTTCGGTAGGATTGCCGAGCCAACCAAAATACAACTTTGACACAACTGAAATCGCTCAAAATATTTCTCGAACAAAAACTACTTTAGTGGCATTTTGTCAGAACCTTGAACATGACAACAAATAAATAAATCACCTGAACCGTTCCCATATACAGTAGTGTTTTCCCATATTTGTGCCGTTATGTATTTCGACGTACTTCCTCTTTCGACAATTGGTGAAGCACGTGAAGTAAGACGCCAGCGTCATCGACAAACTGCGCGGTTGGTTTCTCGAAACCTTTTCTAGCTTTTGACTGCCGTAACTATCAACCACACTATCTTCTTATCGCGCCTATGTGTGACTGACGGCGAAGAGTCAGTGCACATCGCGTAAATCAACTGAAGATTCTTTCATGCGAATGCCTACGCCCGTTGATGTTGCAAAAAAATGAAGGAGTCGCTGATTAATACGCTGCACTAACTTATAAGAGCTCCAGATGGAGAATCCATCGGCACCTACGCGCTTCAAGCGGGCAAATGAAAGTGACATTGGAGAGGCTCGCAGTGCGGAGATAGGTATACTCATGGAAGAAAAATCTCACTTCATTAATTTCTACTGCACTCCATAGGATGACAATATTGTTCTTTGTATCAGCGCAGAGAGCTCCAGAAAATGCTTGTCTGCAAACCATCCAGCGGAACATTAGCACTACAAATAACCACCTACACATTTGTAACTTTTCTTACATAGGAAGCCAGCTTCGAAGACGTCAGCGCATAAAATACTTTTTCGGAGTGAAGTATGCGCACCTCTCTATGTTCACCATGCGCAGGAGTCACAGGATCGTAATTTCAAGCAATCATATATTGCTTTAGAGTCTACATAAATTCCAGCCGTTAAGATTCACAGCTCGGCTATGCAAATTATGAAGCGCCTTTACGCGTTGATTCTAACTTAAAATACGCTTCATGTATTGGAGGAAATGTATACATGATCAGCGCAGAAAATGTCATACTGCTGCGTGTACTTCGTTCCCTCGTCATGGTTTTATGGAATGCCTTCCATTGAAGGTGGCTGTGTATCAAGACGGAAGGAGTATTTTTTTCCTTGAGGGGGGCGGGGAGTTAACATTTATTATTATATGCACCATTAATACAAGGAATCAGTGTGTCAGAACGGAACGAAAACGAAAAAAGAAAGACGTAAAAACTATATTTTTGACCGGAACGAAAACGTAACCGAAACTTTATCCGTTATTTAGTTCCGGAGAGAAACTGAAATTTTTTTATCGTTTTCCGGTTCAAAGGAAAACTTGACCATCCGGAACAACCGAGGTCATGCAACGTGAGTAATAATGTATATGTATTATTACCGCGTACCTCAGGCAAGAATATCGAAGTAAAGATGTGTTGAAACTATGCAAAAAACGAAAACACTGGCAACCAAACTCGTTTATACTAACGCAAGTGGACTTTCGTGTGCCTGTGACGCAGGTCAACGTGGAGACGGCATCTTCAGCGTTGAAGTTTGTTTTATCAGCGGTCACGCGCATTAGAGAGCACACTCGATGACGTGCTGTTTCTGAAAGCGTGCTCAGTCGTCTGACAAAAAGCATTGCGCCTGCTGAAAATATCCGTAATGGACTTTTGGGAAAATATTTGCTATGACTTTGAAGGGTACTTGTTTGTCCTAGATCGTAGGAATTTGTGGTACAGTTACTTTTGCTCTGAAGAACGTAGGAATAACGTGTTTTACCTCTGTCGCACTTTCTTAAGAGGAGCGCAAGTAACTATACCACAGATCCAGTGTTTTTTATTGTTCCTTTAACTTCAAATTTTTGGATACAATGAAAATCGTTATGAACCGTTACGGAACATTTTTTTTCGTTCCGGAACAGAAAAGGAACGGAACTTTTTGCCGCCGAACAAAACTAAAACCGAAACGAAAAACATGTCGTTCCGACACCCTGGAAAGGATAAACGGTGAGGTGTACCCGCCTCGGTGGCCCAGGAGTTATGGTGCTCAACTGGTGATCCGTAGGTTGGGGGATCGCATCCCGGCCTCGGCGGCCGCATTTTCGCTGCTGACGAAAATGCTTCAGGCTCGTGTGCCTAAATTTAGGTGCAGGGTAAATAACCGCAGCTGGTCGGAATTTCCGGAGCCCTCGTCTACGTCGTCTCTCATAATGATATCGTAGTTTTCAGACGTTAAACCCCAACAATTATTATTATTCGTCGAGTGTACAACAGCCAGGTAAAGTCGCTCCGATTCGTTATGGATAGTCGTCGGAAATGAAAGGCTACAAGAACCAACGCTACCCGAAGAATTATCTCAGTTAGGGTGTTTACAATTCCTTGAAGCGTTCTCTTCAGCGATATTCTTGGTTTGGAAATTTCTGAACAGTCCAGCACCTACGTCACCGGGAACCATGGTGTCGTTCTGTATAGTCGCCTTTTTCATATCATATGTGTACTTACTTGGAATTATTAGGCATACAGAAACGACGGACAAAAGAAAGAGGCACCATTTCACTCTATGAATGTGGACGACCAGTGAAACTGTTTAGCACACGACACAGAGGTGGCACATAGTAGCGCACTATAGCCTATCACACATCCTGCCTCTAAATCCGATATACCTGTCCGGAAAATCCATTTTAAATCCGCCGCATAACATTTTAAAGTGCTCTATTTGGGCAGCAGCCATCTTTTAGTCGTGAAAAGCATCGTGTTGTATTTTGTGTCGCACATGCCTTGGTGTCTGATGCCGGTGCGTTTCCGTCTTCATTTTCAGTATGCCAGTTTTGTGTGCCAGTGTTTGCTTAACTTGTGTGGCACACAGATTTTCGCTGACGCAGAGGAAAACTGCACGCAATCATAGCCATATAGAACGCTTTGCTGTAAAACGTTAGGATAGCCCACGCAACTTAGAACATTTTGGGGTAATTTACTGCAAACAATGTATATGCATCCATACACATTTTCCTTTATTCCTCCTTCAAAATTTGTTGTACGTTGAAAACACGAACTCTCAGATATGCGACACCTTACTAGGTATCAATCATTTCGCTGAACTTTGCCAAGCTTTCTTGGTAAAAAGCGCAGCTTGATGTGACTGATGTTCGAGAGTTCAGTCTCAGGAGCATTCAAATCCCACTCTATTGGGTTCTCAGCCACGACGCGATATTTTTGAAGCAGAAATGTAATTAAGAGGAATATCTCCATTTTGGCAAACGTCTCTCCTGCGCAAGCTCGTTGACCTGAAAACAGAGGCGATTGTAGTGTAAACCATAGCATATCGGCAAAGAGATGCAAGTACGGTATACAAGTTTTGTACTCCAGGTGATAAATCAAAGATTAGGTCTATGTAGAATTTTTACGGGCGCGTCAATGGACTTGGGCGTGCTTTTCATAACCAGCCGTCGCGTTTTAAAGTTGCAGTTCATCTCGATCTGCTCAGTTGCAAAAACATCGTGGAAGCAGGGGCTTGTACAAAAAGATTGTTGTAGGGTGCTTCCAAGCGAATTCCCTCTCCATTAGAGGCGCCAAAATATTTGCTGTCGGATAGAGCAAATAATATAAATAAAAGAATACAATTCAGTACCCACCACGGGTTCTGTCGGTGGTTCGCTGTTTAAGAAAAAAAAATCTAATATATTTTATTAACGGCACTCGCCGTACGCATCTGTTAAACGGTGAGACGACGACGCCTTGGCGTCATCTCACCGTTTCTTTATATATTATATGCGTTTTCACTGTAATCTTATGATACGAGTAGATGAATACAAAGGGGTGGCATTGCATAATATCTAAAAACCACGAGCAGTGGCTAACAGTATCTTCACCACAGCAGCGCTGAGTCAAAGCGCGTGCAAATACGTTCATTCGTATGGCATCGCCTTTTAGTTGTCTGTTAGAGTCGGGTCTCAAGCGTCGCGAAACACGGTATCACAGGGCCACTGCAAAACGTACGATGCAGTGCGTGATATCAACGACAGAATGTTAAGATTGCAGGCGGAGATTCATGAATAAACAGGGTATACGTTCAGACGGGGACAAAGCAGAATACAACGGGACATCACAAACCCTGAATACCAACCGCAATAGCGCACTGGTTGTGGAAAATAAAGTAAACACCAAGCGTTTATAGGCCCATTCTCTTATGATAGTGCCACCTGTCAATTAGGAACAGGAACCTATCGACGTGAATGAACAAAAATACAGTTTATTGCATTTGGCGCTTAGCATGTATTGCCCTTACTTTTAAGATGCGCTTGTCAGGCATCAAAACTCTACGTCGCCTGAAAAGGTGTCATAGCGCTTCCAGACACGGACGAGGAAGACACAACGGGACGAGCTCTACGGATAACTTGATGTTTGTTGCCAGAAGCAACAGTATAAGTAGATCCGTACATATTTTAGCCGCGAATGAGAACACAAAAGACAAAGGGGGGCACACGATGACTACCTTGTTTGTTTGTGTTCTAATTCGCGGTTAAAATATGTCCCCACGTAAATATGAACTAGGCGAACGAACAGTCTTGTTAAATGTAGATCCCTACACTGAAGAAGGCCCAGTCAATGAACATGAAAAGCTGCCGCGTCCAGAAAGGCGAATTCGCGTGCAATCTGCGCCACCGAAGGGCAGCTGCCACAACTATTATCGGCCCTCGCTATTAGGGCGGCTTCAACAATCTCTCGCGTATTTTAACAGCAAAGCTGTTTAAGTTATCATTACCTTGTACTCCATGATGAAAAACTCATCCGGGGAGCAAGACAGAAAGAGAGAAAGAGAGAAAAAGATAAAAAAACATATAAAGACAGAGAAAGATATAAAAAGGGAGAATGAGGAAGCGATAAATACAAAGAGAGGGAAAGAGAAAGAATGAGAAGACAGAGAAAGAAATAGAAAAAAATAACTACAAAGAAACAGATTGCACAAGAGATAGAAGAAACACAGAGAAAAAGAAAGAAAGATCGGAAAGAAAGATACAAATAAAGAGAAACAGCAAAGCTATCATATAATTGATCGGTACTCTTGTACACAACAGTGGACTGTTTTAACAGAGGTTCGCATCCGCAATCACTACAATATACAGACACCTGACCATTCCAGTATAGGCTGTGTTCTCATTGCCCATCCTTCATGCACCTCCCTTACTGCCCAATGTAACTTTTCCCGCAAGAAAACGAGAAGCGGTACACCTCATTGTTTTCCCATGAAACAAATGGATGTGGAAAGAAGCATCACTCCCCATTTTTTTTCACGCGTAACCAATACGGTTTCGTGCTGCGAAGCTTTCTAAGAAGAGTGTACTGTTGCGTATAGGAATGCCGATAAAAATACGTGAGAGATTGTTGAAGACGTCCTGATAGCGTGGGCCGGTTCAAGTTGTGTCAGCTGACTTTCGGTGGCGCTGATTGCAAATGAATTCGCTTTTTTCTGGACACGGCAGGTTTTCATGCGTGTTGATTGGGCCGTCTTCTGTGTGTGGATCTGCTTACACTGCTGCTTTGGACCATAGAGATACAGTTGAAAGTTAGCGCTAGTCCCGTTGTCCCGTACTCATAACAAAACGTGTCATACCTAGTGCTATGACACGTTTTGATGCATTGAACCAACCAGCGCAAAAACCCACATCTACGTTGTCGTTCGTGTTTCGCTTTTCGTGCAACCAAAATTACCTACCGATCGAAAATGGTATATAGTGTTGGGGCTTGTGCAAAAGCGATTTTCCATCTTCACTGAGGTAGCGTTCCGGATAAAACTTCGCCGGCTCCTTCCAAAGACTGTGGTCATTGTGAACCGCCCACATGTTCGGAAGAACTATTGTGCCCTTCGGAATGAAGATATCACCAACAACAACATCCTCTGCGCACCTGAAAGTATAACAAGCTATAGTAAATTGTTTTCCTTTTGCTATTCGCAGAGCAGCCCATGCGCGGCAAATAACCAAACAGCTCTGCTGCCATGATATCATAGTTGAGATGCACTGCGCGAGATTATCGCTGCGTAGCGTTTCCTTGCTTTTGCTTTTGTAGTGTACAAACAACACGTTCGCCTGAGCCATTCCTCGACTAAATTGAGCTGATGTTTTTTATTAAACGAAGCATTTCTTAGCGTATTCAATTACACTTTGACCGTTTTATGTATATGTTCTAAGCGTCGCTTCTGCTGTGGATAAGGCCAGCTCTGTTACATATCTCAAAACCTGCTTAACATAAATGTCCGAAAACGTAGGATTACCACAGAAGATACACATACTGATTAAAAAACAGGGTACATAAATCACAGTTATTTTGTAGGAAATTACTGCACGGGATATTTCAAGCGAAACGAGATGTGCGATCGAAAGCTCACGAAATAGGAATCGGTATAACACGAAAGTGAAACGTGTCGTCACAGAAGTAGTTTATTGTTTATAGTACATTCGTATATGACAGCTTGTACAGTGTCTACTGCTGTTTAGCAGATATAGCACCGCTTCATGTGGACGAACCCACGTTGACGCCTAGTGGCACATCTTTGTACCGAAGACCAACGCCCATGATCACGATTTAACCCTTGCGGTAGCTGAAGTTCTTACCTTCCACGCGGACACCGAATATGGTGAATCCTACGCAAAGATGGCAACAGGCACATAATAATAAACACTGTTACTCGATATGCACTCCTCCAAAGCCTCGTCAAACGCGAACAGAAACGCTACGCGCGTCGTGTCTTCCCTCTAGCCTGTCCGTTAATTCTCAAAGGGTGAAACCAACAGTACAATAAAAGTTTGATGTTTAATATATACACGATGTTTCACACTCTTTATATTATGTACTGGGCGCATTTCACGGAAGAGTTTCACGGTTTACAGATGATTCCCTCCGTAGCTTCGCCCCACTCATCATCATTCACCCCGTGGATATGCTGTGATTTTTTTTCGAGCCTGGTGGCACGCATGTCATAGCCCCATTAGAAATTGGACGCTCATAACATCGATTTATTCAAGAGCTGTGTGAAAGCAAAGCGTGAAAGATAAAAGGCGCGTTCATGTAGTCTCCGCAGTGTGTTTCGCGGTAGCTCAGTGGGCTAAACGCCCGCCAGCAATCGTCGCGGACCGAGAGGTCATGGGTTCGACGCCAGTCAACGGAACTTTTTCTTCTTATGTTTCTTTCCCATCTGATGGCGTTCATATTGCTGACGTATTTCCGTGACGGAAACGCGTCATGAAAGTCTTGGTGGACCCCGCCATAAAACACTTTCGTGTTAAAAAAGAGAGAACTGTTCTACTACTGATAAATATACGCTGCGACATTTTATTCAACACGATTTTCATATCCAGCTGGAAACATAAATGTAGGTCATCTTGGCCAGCAGAAATGACATGTCGCACTGGAAGATTGTCGTGTAGATTCTTCAGAACCCGTGTCTTGTTTACGCTGTCCATCATGAGTACATACAACTCGCCCAATTTACTACTCTATTAAAACTCTAGGCTGTCACTTTCACTTCGCAATGCAGTCCTTACTTATTGCATTTCGCTTACTTATCTGGAAAGGTCGCTGCTGCAGGGATTATATAAGCATATGCACTTTAACCGCTGCAACGTAGGTGTGCCCTTCTAGGAGACACTGTGGAAGAACAGCGCATAATACGGGACCAAGAACATACAGGACTCAGCGCTAACTATCAACAGGCTCTTTATTGGAAGGCAGAGAATATGTAGGCAGGGTAACAACGACAAACGAAAAAGCCAAGAATAGCACAAACGCTATCGAGTGACCCGGCAGGCCGGACTACTATCAATTTGGATAAGGGATGAAGTTAACGAGTCACTCGATAGCGTTTGTGCCATTCTTCAATTTTTCGTTTCTCATTGTCCCCCTGCCTTATTCTCTGCCTTTCCAACAAAGAAGCCTGTTGATAGTCAGCGCTGAGTCCAACATGTTCTTCAACCCGTCTTCTACCCTGTTCTGTCACAATGCTCATGAACCAACTAGCCCACCTAAAAACGCTTCTATGGGAGCACATTAAATAGGATGTTAATGCGAGTATAGAATGCAACGTGTCCTTACCCACTCGTCAGCGTTGCATTTTCTCTTCAAAATTCTATCTCTCTTTCATATGCTTCCTAGCGTTACGGTCACAATGACCTGAAGCTAGCCGACTTACTCTCTTGCCACGCCGAGCGCCGAGGGAGTCTTCCATCGTTCAACTTCCCAGACGGAGGCCATCGTGTACGGCATCCGCTTCCGGTCCTCCCATGTTGGCCGGCGTTCGTGTCCGACCACCTCGTCAATTTCCCGTTGCACCCGCGCTTGCACCGTGTCTGGGTTTTTTGCAAAGTTTATCATCTGCCACATCAATGTCATGCTGGTGCTGAAGGTTCCGGCCATGAGGAACGAGTTTATATTTCCGACCAGGTAGTCGTCTGCGGTTAAAGCAAGCGGCTGCTGACTCAATTGGCTACGGAAACACCTTCACAATATAGCCTGAGTGTCCAGTGCCTTGCCACAAAAAATCGTTTAGTACTTCAACTTGGTATTTCAGTTTTCAATTATTGTAAGAGCGATGGTTAATACCTTCTGTAGTTAGCTTTTGCGATCGCAGAATTAGACTCACTCCATATTTTGAAAATTTTAATGTTGAAGGCACGTGTAGTGCACGATAATATATAGCAGTAAGATAAAAGTGTTATCAACGTACATTTAAAAACAAAATTACTTTCGGTGAACGCGGGTAAAAGAGGTTTTTCGAGCGATCGCTCGCTTTCCCTGAGCCCAGCGCTGCTAGGCGCCGTCAGCGCTGTCGGAGCGAACTTATAAAAAGCCAGCGCCCGTGGCGGCACGAAAGACTGACTCTGTGCCACTGTTCGCTTTAAGGAGAAAGCCTTTAATAGGCCCTGCAACATTTTTGATAATGGTCAGAAAATGCCACCGATCGGTAGTCGAGGCTCCTGAGAACCCGCGAGCCAAACCCTGCAGCACATGAAGTGTCCTGGAAATACAATTATTTACAATTACTAGTAATCATTTCCTCTTCTCTCGACAAATGCTGCCATAAACCCCAACGATCGCGTCATAAACGCAAAGTCCACGGTCATTGCCTGATTTGAGCATGGTGAGCTGCGTAGTTTTCGTGGCTGCCGCGGCAAGCCGCCACGTGCGAGAGCGCGCAATCGCGATCACACTTAATGTGAGCCGCGCGTTTGAAGGAAAAAGTAAAAAAGCGCTCTAGGTCGTGACGCGTGCTGTCGAAGAGACGCATCCCCTTGCCTCGTCAATCGTCTCCCTGCGTAGCCTTCAGCGCGCTCGCTAGTACAAAATCAGACAGAAAGCACTTGAGGCCTCGGCACTTGTTAACTCTTTATTGCATGAATTACAAAAAAAGTCATTTGAAAAATCATTTTCTCGACTTTTATCATAAGAAAGACGAAGAATAACCTATGTGAAAAATTTCAAATTTATTGTGACTGTATCAATGAAGTATATAACAGCTGCATATTACCGGTACTACCTACGGAGCAGAAACCTGGAGACTTACAAAGAGGTTTCAACTTAAATTGAGGACGACGCAGCGAGCGATGGAAAGGAAAATGAAAGGTGTAACCTTAAGAGACAGGAAGAGAGCAGAGTGGGTCACGGAACGAACGGGGGTTAAGGACATCATAGTTGAAATCAAGAAGAAGAAATGGATATGGGCCGGGCACCTAGCACGTCGGCAGGATAACCGGTTGTCATTAAGGGTAACTGACTGGATTCCAAGAGATGGCAAACGCGTGAGGGGGAGACAGAAAATTAGGTGGGTAGATGAGATTAAGAAGTTTGCAGGTATTACGTGGCAGCAGAAAGCACAGGACCGGGTTGATTGGCGGAACATGGGAGAGGCCTTTGCCCTGCAGTGGGCGTAGACAGGCTGATGTTGGTGATGATGATGATCAATGAAGTTACAGGTTTGTGCCAAATATGACACACCATGCAGATGGTCGAGCGATATTGCTGCCATGGCTGAAAACTGTATATCACTGCTTGAGGTTTTTAATGCGATAGCAATTATATGGACAGTCTCGACGGGTTTTTTCCGTTGCCGTCGTCGTTTATGTCCTTCCGGTATGATGTCCAAATTCAGCGCTCTTTACCTTTGTTGTCTCGTCCCTTCTTAATCGTTCTTGCGCTATTAACATTTTGAAAGGAATCATAATATCCCCCTGCACATTGTACGTTCTACCGCGGTTACAAGTGCGTGAGCGGGGGCGACGAACACGGCCGAAGGAGAGATCAAATGAGCCGGCCCATTTCCGTCGCTCGGAGGATGCATGCGACAACATCACCCCGCTCGAGAGGCCTGCCATCGAGCATACAGGAAACGCCCCGCACGCGCCGGGCGAGCTGCAGCTTTGAACTTTGAATCTAAGGGCGCGGTCGCGATCGCTGGTGCACGCGCCATCTCGACAGCCATCACAGCGGGTGGCTCGTATACCCTTCGACGTGCTGCGCTCTCAACGCGAAGTGACTATGCTGAGAGCATCTCTCTCTGGAGCGGCCGTTTTCTCTTAGACCAGCGTTTTGTACTTACGCGAGATCGATACAAAACAGTTAGCTGCCAGCCTCACTACGTATAACACTACAATTTGTTGCTACCGCATTCATTGATTCACCCTTGCGGTGAAAATGTGACATTTTAAAGTGATGTGTGCAATGAAGCAAAGCATTTGCTTTCTGTATTGAGGCATAATTGAACATTTCACTTAATGCATCTGACCGCCGATATCTATGTACAAGATGGCCGCTTACACGTTTGTCTGTTTGCATGTTGCCGCCTTGGTATACATTCCTGCTCGAATAACCAACAACTGATTTGCAGTTGGGAGCGTCAGTTGCCAAGGAAATCGAAAGAGCTGAACTGGTCGGAGCGCACATAAATTTTTCATGTACCCACATCAATACTGTAACAAAAAATTGCCATGTACTGTTGCTGGCACCTCAGACTTTCGTGAACGAGCTAAAAACCTATTACCACAACCTAAATCCTCCACAACAGAGCTGTGCTGCATGATCTCAGAGGCTGTGCTTTATTTACATTTGTATTGCGGTGTCCAACATAGATGGCAGCATATTGCGCATTTCGTAAATGATATTCATACTGTGCCAAATATGGCACATGCCGATTTTCAGCTGTAGACCGTAGTGGCAAAACAAAATGAGAAAAGTAGTAAAGAGCATGAATTTTTAGGGTCACGAGATATCCAAGAATACTTTTTTTTCATGCTTCTGTAGCGAAAAAAAGGTTGCGATAAAAAAAAATCGCAATCGCTGTTGTTCGCATGCCGAACTTGCACGTGCACTGCCAATTCTATTTCACGTCTGTTTTTCTTACTGCTCCATGGATGGCAGCACTTTTTTATGTTAAGTGCGCATAACTATGGGAATTACTCTGGCAGTGTCACATTCTCAACTGGGCCTCTTGCGCCCTCCATAAAAAATGTTATTCGGTATGTATGGTACGCTATGCTAGAGGGTTAAAGAGGCATCGGAGGTGAGGAGGATTAGAGGGGCATCTGTCATAAGGTACTTTACGCATAAAGCGCTATATACCTGCCGAAAACAATTGTTGTTCTACACGTCATGCTGTTCGCGGACGCGATCCGCCAGAATCTAGCCATCTGTAGCATCACTGTAAAAGCAATCGCAACGCAATGTTATTTTCTTTTAAGAACTCAACGGCAGATCTCGCTTTGTTTTCGTTAGTGCCTTTCGCCTGTTGGAATGCGCGCCAGGGCTGGACTCCTCAGTTACGGTATTCTATTTGCGCACCTGCCAAAGTAATTCTGCATTTAGACAGTTTATTTTTCTTACTTCGGCATGTGGAAAAGGCCACTAAGAAAGAGAAGAAAGAACTCGACGTATGGAGAAATTGATCCCTTCTAAAGACCGAAAGCTGGAAAAGGCAGCTCAAGAGATCATACATTCAACGCATCTGTGTCTTGCGCTTTGTGTGTTGTCGTCTCTTCTTTTAGTCCCTGTCTCGTTTGTGCGTTTCAACCCTTAAGGCCTGTACAGGGTTGTGTTGTTACACAGCTCCGATAAGAAAATATCTGTGCTTTTTTATACTTCACTCCAGAATTTTACGCAGGAGTAAAGAGTCAGTACGGGGTCTTTTATGATACCAGTCACGACAATAGTTAGTGAGAAAGTGCGTCATGCCCTATGGATGCTTCCCTTTACCGCAAGACATCAGGAATATAAACGACTTCGCTGTTTTTCGAATAATGTGTAAGCAAATAGCACCGCATGTTGGCCCCATATGATAGAGTGAACTTAAGGAAAACTCAGGTGCCCTGCTCAATTATTCTGTTAACTACTTCTGCGGGGAAGCCACACCGATCACAAAAACGTAGAACACGGAATTTACTAGTGTAAAGTCCAGAACGACGATTTGAAAATTTCGCTTTCGTCCTCCCGTTTATATTCCATGTTTCTTTATGGCCATACTGGTAAGCAATCCTGTTTACTAAAACTTATCTGGTGCTTTTGCCTATTAATCTTCAGTGCCGCATCAGGTGCCTTCTGATTCGATAAAATATCATTGTGATGGTAGCCAACAAAAAGGCGCGCCAGCTTAAGGCAACAGCTGAAGCAATTGATGTAGTGATTAGGACAGTATTATTAAACCATAATTTTAACTTTTTTCTTCTATTCCTAGTGTTTTTTGTTTTTTGGTAATTTTCTGAGAAACCAGAAAACATTGTAAAACTACTCTTTACGAAGGACTTTTGTGGTCAGTGGATGGAAATAATTAAAATAAAACAGCACAAGTGAGCACAATGGATGTTGGTTACAATTAAGCAAGATGAATAGAGGATTTATTCGACTTACCAATGAAAAAGGGATGCGGTTCATTTCTGCTTTCTTGTATCTTTCTCACATACCCAAGAATAAAGTCATTTTCTTTTTCTCTCAACATTGTCGTCTTGTATACTTCAATTTGCTCCCTAGAAGTGGCCGAAGAAACGCATTCCTATGTGAGACCATATGTCGTATATTTGCCAGCATACGAGAAAACGAATGCGTCACGATATTTCTCCACGGGTATCTTTCGTCGCTTACCGGACGTCTTTGCTATTATACCTAATTAAAGTGTTTCGTCAAGTATTCTCGCAGTGACAATTACGACACATGTAAAACCGTTCTATTACGAGCCAAGATTTCAGGTGATTCGGTAAAAATGAAGCACCCGTTTCAAGAAATATTACGCCATCTCCCACGGAAGGGAACCATGTGGGAATGCGAAGCAGCGCTGGGTGTTCACTTGCGTTTCCATTTTTGCTCCATTTGTATGTTTCCGTGTATGTTTCATTTGTGTGTGGAGTTGTGTATATCGCATCAAGTAGGAAACGCTTACACAGTCATATGTTTTCGGAAGTCCCGTCAGTGTTTAGTGTATTGGCACTCAAGTGAATCATAGTCGTATGTGAAACATGAAATACACCTACTTGGATAAGGCATCCAATTTCGCCATTACTTGTGCGATGCGATATTCTTGGGTAAAAGGAATCCACGCGAGTAGTCGCCGTAGCTTCTTTGGCAAGTATTGGTGGCCCGACCCGACGAAGAGCACGGCCGCCGCCTGGTTCATCAGGCTATGGAGTTTCGAGCGCATCGGGTGGTCGTGGGTAAACAGGTCACCATAGAAGAAGGACACGATGTTGTTGAATGCGCATGGGACCACGTACTTGTTCAGGTCGAGCGGCTTCCCGTTAGCATCGCCAATCTTGTCAGCTGCGCGGCGGAACTCTTCCTGCGGTTCCGAAAGGGAGGTAGGGGCGTGGCAAGGAGCGGAAAAGGACGAAAACACCTTGCACTCTGAAACCAATCACTAAAGTGCTTCAGCGCTAAGTGTCAAGCAATATTGAACATAATGGTAATCCATTTAGACCGAAACGCACGCTTTTAAGCTACATTGTTTTACACTGGAGAATGGAGTTGCTTACCCTAAGGTCGCAGCGATAAGGATATGTAGCGTGTAGTTTCGCACTGTGGTACATAGCACTAAAACTTCCAGTCATCGCAGGTTAAGTGCAGCTCCCACTCATGAGTTTTCATGAAATTATAAGCCTCTTGTTGATCAAGTCCAGTTAGGGCAGCAATGTTCTCCGCCAAACAGATCTTTCGTGTAAAATAAATCTATACTTTTTCTTCATTCGCCGCTGCAACATTATTGGCAATATTATGCAGCACTCAATATATGTTCATGTGGAGCATCAGCATCCCCTGAATAAAAAAAAAATCACACCATCTCCCGCTAAAGGGGACCATGAGGCGATGCGAAGCAGTGTTTCGGCATGTAGAGCCCGCGTTTCAGAGGTGGAGTGGTGAGGGGGAAAGGGGAGAGGGGAAGTGGAGAGGGCAGGGGAAAAGGGAAGGTGGAAAGGGAAGGGGCGGGGTGATGTGGAGAGGGGGAGGGGGAAGTGGGAGCGGAGAGGAGTGGGGAGAGGAAGTAGAGAGGGGGTAGGAGAGCGGGATGGGAAAGGGAACGGGGAGGGGAAATGGAAGAGTAGAGGTGATGTGGAGAGGCGAGGGAGAGGGAGAGGGGAGGTGGAGAAGGTTTGCGCATGCGCAGTAAGGGTGGTCACGCCGCACACCACCACCACCACCACCGGATTGAACTCCGCTATAAGATGCTTCACATCTAAAATATTGTCTATTATCTGTATTCTGGCATATGCATTCCTGTAACTGTGTTCTGGAATACTTTTTTCGTCTTTTGGGCAAATATGCTTTGGAATATCCCATCACGTCGAAGACAAATGTATCTCAGTATCTGTATTTTAGGCTTCCAGCACTTGTATCTCTTTACAAGTACAATATAAGTGAATTACTTGTATTGCACGATATCTGTTTCCGGAATACTTTTTTCAGTATCTCTGCCCGGCCACACGCTAATACACGTGACATCTAAGCCGCAGGCGCATGCCTCACTGTGTCAATCCAATCGTAGAATGCCGCAGAATGTCACCCTTTGAAGATCCGAAATATCTGCACCGGCTCAAGCCCAAGAATCCTCTTTCCCACAAAAACTGCCAAGCTTGACATAATCAGGTGCGAGAGGAGTCACAACCCGTCCCCGGTAGGTGTGGTCTATGATGGCGATAGTCGCCGAATGTCCGCAGAAGCAGCTACTGTGTGGCATTTGAAGCCTGTGGACTAGCTGAAGGCGACCAGGTTGCGGCATTAAAATGTCACTGGCGCGATAAGAGGCCCACTGGTGGAACAACTGTGGGGGAGACAACTCATTGTCCCGTGAATGCATCCTGCCAACGAAATATTTCTCAACAGCCTGCTTCTGCTATAGTTTGCTCGTGTCCAATAAAGTCATATCATCCAATGAATCCTCCCTCATGCTCTTTTACGTGCTTCAAAGCGCACCTGCGGCAAAGCAGCAGCGTCATCTTTGTTTGCATACCATGAAAATGCACAATGACACATTTAGCAAATAAACGTAGAAGAAGCTCTCACCATCATGTGGCCCTCCATAGCAGTCTTCGCAAACCCCAAGTCGCGCAAAGTCGACAAACAGTATCTTCTATTTGCCGACCAAGGTTCTCCATTCAGCGATCCCAGACCTGAAGATGTTGTCCTTGAATTTCATCATACGGTGGAACACACGGAAATTAAGGCTGCTGGAGCCGTGCTAGGAAGCGGTTGTTCACTGACAGCTTCAAAAATAATGTTCGCGTCTACTTTTTGTTGACGCTGAGCACTTCATGTTGGTGTTTAGAACTAGTGGTAACCTTGCGGTAACTTTAGACAGCAACTACTCGGGAGAGAAACTGTAAATCTGACGAGCTTCTTGCCACTTTAGATTCTTGAACGTGCAGCTGGTGCCACAAATACCGTATTCAAGTACGAGGATTTGCTCAATAGCACTCGAACTGTGCCTACGGCGCTCTTTAGAATTTTTACTCGAACGCAAATAGGGGACCTTACGACCTGCATAAGCGCATACGTTGCGTAAGATAAACAGACGTAAGAGGTGCACTTCTTTTTACATAATAATATGTGGGGTTCAGCATTCCAAAACCACGATATGATTATGAGGGACGCCGTAGTGGAAGGCTCCGGAAATTTCGACCACCTGGGGTTCTTTAACGTGCACCTAAATCTAAGTACACTGGCCTCAAACATTTTCGCCTCCATCAAAAACGCAGCCGCCGCGGCCGGCATTGGTTCCCGCGACCTGCGGGTCACCCGTCGAGTGCCATAACCACTACACCGTACGAGACAAAACTTTTCCGTGAGACAAAGCTTTTCCAACTGAACAACCACAAGGTCGTACGAAGTTTGCCTTTGCATCACCTTCACTGCATAGCACGTCAGTGTAGGGTTCAAGCGGGGGCCTTCTTGCAGCAAATAATGCAAGTAATGCAACTGCTTGCCACTTCTTTTGGTAACACTGTTGTATACAACGTCAAAAATGGTGATAGTGCTAAACTTACGGAACGGTATTTCCCATTAGACCATCAAGACCAGGTAATATACAACCGCTTCATAATCCAAAGGGGCAGAGTTACAATGTATTCAACGGCCTGCAGGACAGTTCTAGGGCATCGTGTTTTGCTTAGGTTCGTTTTATAATGTTTCATGTATACGAAAATGCGCTTATCATGTTATGAAACACGCAGCAAGATATTTGGCATCCATAAAGTCGAGTTTTTAGGAAGAAAGTTGCGTTGAAACCGTCGACAGCACGAAGGTCGCTTCGCTCACTCCATCAGTCGTGTTTCCTTGCGCCACATTTCGTTGTCTTTCGCTAGTTCGCCAGGTCGCTAGGTCAAGGAACAAGTTTCTAACTTTCCCATAATAACATTCAAATTGTTGCTGTCTTAATTATCGCTTCGGTTTCGCGGTGGGAGTGGTACTTCTTAATTTGGTGTCGACTGTGTACACACATGTTACTTTTGAAATGGCTGATAATGTCTGTCGCCAATACGGCAAAAATAAGGTCGGCGTTCACGAACACATGTCGTCGCGAGTGTCTTTGTCCAATATCAAGCGTGATTTGCGTGTACAATATCAAGCGTGTGCAATGTCAAGCGTGAATCCCATACGAAGCTAAACCAGGCTACAATAATTGAATTCAGACAGTGCGCTGACCGGCGTTACATTCAGAGCAGTTTCTCCATTAAGGGCTAGTCACGAAGTTCTTGGCGCATTCGATCCAACATAGTGACAGTCATGGGCCACAAAGCTCCTCTGCGTATGTGCTCCTGCATTCCGCTTAGTTCCAATGTCTCGACAAATTGCAACGCCATGCCTTTGAAGTCGTCTTATTTTGTGGCAGAAAGCGCGTTCTTCCTACATTGGCGATGCCAATGTAGGAGGATAATTATGAGTTCAAATCAGCGCAACCGAGAGGAGGGGACAGAATAGAGGGCACAGAGCGCTGAACTTCCAACAGTTGAATTCTTTGAATGCCTTCGCTTTTATGCACTTACACACGGTTAAAACAGCCATGCCTGGAACACAATGATCTTACAAATAATCATCACGTGGACAAACCTAAATACATCTTTTCTTTATTGGTGACAGCGACAGAGGGGGTACTTACACAATCATCCTTCACAGAAAAAATCTTGCCTGCCTCGACGATTTCATGTGTGATGCACTCTTTGCATTCGGCGACAGTGCTACAATTTGAATATCTTGTTCTACACCCACACGCGCTACAATGAGCGCACAGCCACCCTTGCTATGACTGATCAACATTGTACAGATGTTCTTTCAACCTTTCACCTAAACAACCACCGGTCGAACCAACGTAATATTTTCCACATGACAAAGGCAGTTGAGAAACTACGTTGCAATGAGAATCTTTAAATTTATTTGCATGATTTGTAGTACACCCATGATAGGGATTTACGCGGGGACAGACTTTTTGCACAAATTGCTCAATTTTTGTGGGCCCGAAAAAAGCACTTTCACATTCACTCGCTGCGCTACTTTTTTTTGCAGATTGTTTGCTATCTTACGCATGTATGGAATTCCAGCTAAATTCTGTCTCTCAATGGCAGGTTGGCCTACTTTAGTGTTGCCACCGACTGAACATCACAAAACAACCGTTCGGCTACAGAAACTTGTTCATGGTTAGTGTAACCGGCCGAGATCAGCCTTACAGATTGCTCCTGAAAACTATCTAACATCTTGTGTTCACACGACCTGCGCAAAGCATTCGTAAAGCAGGCTTTTATAATACCTCACTTAACTAGTTTAAAGCCTTAGTTTTGAACCTTGAGCTGACCCATGAATTGTCTGAGAATCGCGTAATTAGGTTCCTTGATGTCAAGTTATTCTTGAATGATCGTCATTCTTGCAAGATGTATCAACCGCGTGGGATTGAGCCAATTCTGCTGTTTCATTTTGCGCACTCTAAACTAGTTAACCGAGGCATTAACTCCTGCTTTACGAATGCTTTGCGCAAGGCGTGTGGACAAAAGATGTTAGAAAATTTTCAGCAGCAATCTGTAAGGCTGACCTCAGCCTGTTAACATGACCATGTACCAGTTTCTGTAGCCGAACGGTTGATGCGTGATCTTCAGTCAAGTGGCAACACTGATGTAGGCCAACTTGCTAGAGAGACAGAATTTCGCTGTAATTCCATACATGCATAAGATAGCATCAATAGCACCCGTCTCACCAATTACGTTGGTAAGACGGGTCGTTGTTTAAATGAAAGGCTGAACGAACATTGTAAAATGTCGATCAGTGAGAGCAAGGGTGGCTGTCCGCTCACTGTAGCACGTGACCGAGGATATTCATATTGTAGCATTGTCGCTGAATGCCGAGATCGCATCCCACGCGAAAACGTCGAGGCAGGCAAGCTTTTTTTTCTCTGAAGAATGATTGTGTAAGTACCCCCTCTCTTGCTCTCACTGATAAGGAAAATATGTATTTAGGTTTGTCCACGCGATGAATGGTTGTAACATCATTGTGTTCCGCGCATGGCTGTTGTAACAGTGTGTAACTGTATAAAAGTGAAGGCATTCCAATGAAAATAACTGCTGGAAGTTCAGCGCTCTGTGTCTTCTCTTCAGTCCCCTCCCTTCGGTTGCGCTGATTGGCACTCATAAATATGTTATACTAGCACACCCAATTCCTACAGTCTTACAAGTTCTCTGCTCTCTTGTGAGCAATTTGCCCGAGTTAAACAGGTTTCTGCGTGCGTAAACAAAACACGCGTATACTGGGCTGAAAGGTGTGCAGCCGAAGCTTAATGGTGGTGGAAGGAGACGTAATGTTGTAGGCTTTTTCGATCAGAAGGAGTAGTAGCAGCGTCGGGAATTAAGATAGAGTTCGAGAAAGCGTAACGTCCTGTGCATCCACTTCTTTGGCGCTGGGATGCTCTTAGGCGCACAAAATGCTTCCTTACCACACGGTACAAGGGAGTAGACTACGCTTACAAGTAATAAGAGGTCCACTGTGCGGCTGTACAGAAATTTCGGTTTGTCCACAAAGAACCAGCCCATCAAAAAGCGGGGAACACCCTACAGCGTTGGGGCTGTTGCCTCACTGCACATACTGTACAAGGCGATTGGAGTTGCAACGACCCCAAGAGCCTAAAGTAGCATGCTTGGGCAAATATTTGCCCAACCTCGTTGGTTTCCTGCGGCGTTGATCGGTAAGTCGCTGGGCACTCACCGTCAGATCACTACATTATCATTCCAACAAGTAACTCGATAACTGATGGAACCGTGTTTCTAACGTGACGTTCTTCAGTTTTAATACATATGAAGCACAATGTTTATCGGCTGTAGCGTTTTCTTGCTCGAGATTTTTGCGGGCTCTAAGCGCTATTGAACCACTGGAAATCTATCTTGTGATCCTCTTAGTTTGATGCACATAAAGTCTTCAAATCACTTAGTAATTAAGTGGTATGCGAAGCTCAAAAAATAAATGAAACCAGATACTTCGATTTCATTACCAGGCTCTCCCTTCCTAAAGCTCAAATGCAGTGTTTCATAGCAACAGTTCATTACCGCAATTTTGCTCATCTAAAGCACTTAATTTGTTTACAATAAAGATCCAGTTACCTTTGTAGCTGTCACGATTACAAGCAAAAACATGTGATCGGTACAGGAATTCCTTTCTGTTGAAGAATTTTTTGATGTTCTCGTAGTCGTTCACAATGACGACGTTCAGAAGATTTATCTTGATCCTGGAAACAAAATTACAAATGTAATATTGAACTACGCCGCTGCTAAAGAGGTACTTGTTGAGGAGCAGTATTCCGTGCAGAAAAGTGATTTTAAATAACCGTGAAATATTGAGCCGTGGTAATCTGTTATGTCTGCAGCATACATATCAGCGATACATAAAGGAACAGAAAACATGACACATACGAAGAGTAAAGGAAGCGCAAAACTTGTAACTAATTTTTGTTGCCCTTGAAGAGGTCTGCTGTATGCACGGCTGGTGCTGAAGCCCATCCCCGGTCCTAGCGCACACAGCGGTACCGTGCATGTGTTAATGTCGCCTTCCCGCAGCGCGAGTAACCGCAGCTACGACGGGTTCGAGCGAATAAGGCAACAGGCTAGGTCAGCAAACAATGCGTTATTGCTACGCTAGCAATAACGCCTAAGCGTCGCGTAGAGGGACAGTCCGCTCTATGTAGGCTCGCTCTTTTCGTCGATCGGCGGCACTCAGGTCGTGGGGGTGATGACGGTGACCACTCGCACAAGAGAGAGCGTCTCTCTGTCTGCTCGGCTTTTTATCCGCTTTCTTATCACTCCCCCGCGAGAGCTGTTTCACTCGCCGGAGACAATTACCCTTTCCCGCGAGCAGGGAAAGGAGGAGTAGCGCGCTGTGTGGCGGGATTGAATGGGTTCTTAGAAGAGGGGCAACGGTGCTCCCTCTCCACGTGGCCTCTACGTTCTCGCTACCAGTTCTCGATCGCGCCATCTTTAAAAAAATAAATCGGCGCGCGAGCTATCCCACGCCCTTCATTCTAGTTCTTCTATACGCAGCGAATATATACCAGGCGAGCTCATCATTGTATTGCTTCAGGTTCTTTTATTTCACGTGAAAGTTAATTTGGAAACAGGCCGATGGCAATGCATCTATTCACATGCGAGACGCAACCACAACATTTGGCGTGCGCCACCCTGCAACCTGCAGCTGATAGCTTCTTTCTTGTGTTGTAGTAGTCGTCATCACGTAATCTGCCATCAGGGCACCTTATCGTTTGTCCAATTTAACATTGACACCGTTTAGCTTCGGTGAATAGAATGTTACGCCGCGGTACGAGTGTGATGCCCCCCCCCCCCTTCATTCATACAGACGGCGAAGTAGTCTCTCAGCCTGTGAAGGTAGTAACCCATCTGAGCCACTTGTGCCTATGCCAGCCGCACAACCGGATAACAAAACAGTACTACAAAACAAGCGCAGCTAGTAATAAAACAGGTAACAAAACAGTAATAAAGAAAGTTTCGTTGCCTGCACATCCTGAGGCAAATATGGATTTCTGTAGGAAAAGCTCGCGTAGCTCGCACGGGAGGCGCAATTCTAAAGTGACAGCGAATGTGATGGGCAACCGTGGAGTCCTGGCCTTTGCTGTTTTGCTAAATTTTGCTAATTTTCTCTCTTTCTTTCTTTCCTTATTTCGCTATTTCTTTTTTTTTCTTGCTCTTTCATACCTTTATATATATATATATATATATATATATATATATATATATATATATATATATATATATATATATATATATATATATATATCGTTTGCTGCCTCCTTCTTTTAATCATTTTCTCTATCTGGCATCCTATTTATTTATCTCTCTCGTTTGTTCTTTATCTTTCTGCATTTCTTCCTCTCTATTTCTCTCTTTCTCATTCTTTGTATGTTATGCTTTACGTTCCTCCTCCTCCTTTCCCTCCTTCTGGCCATCACATCCTTCTCCCTCACGCTCACCTCTCTTTCCCACCCCCTTGCTACACAATACTATGCAAGGCTACGCTACGTTCTGCTAGCGTACCCGGATTGCCGAGTGGTTAGGGCGCTCATCTTCGGATCGAGGGTAGGCGTGTTCGACTCGCTCATCGCGAAGAATTTTTTTTGCCTAGAATTTCTTTGTCTCTCTTCATTTCTTTCTATTCCTTTGTTTCTCTCTCTATCTCTCTCTACTCGATCTTCACCCATCAGGGTTATTACAGGACACACCGCAGAAATCGGTGCACGTGTACTGGGAGCGAAGCAGCAGAAAAGGTAGATGAAGAAGAGGACGCACAGAGCGCGTGCCGGTTCCTGATGATGATCATGTCTGTTTCCGATGGACCAATTACGGCGAGCTCAAACAGGTCCGCCCCTAATAATTCGCCAGTTATTCGCTATTGTTGTTCGCAATTATTCCGAAAATCTGCTTAGGCGATACTTTGTAGCCGTGTTGAGCGATTTAAGGTCTTAGCAGCTCTAATATGCGGCTCGTTTCCTGCACTGAAAGGAGCTCTAGTAATCCGGGTACAATTATCCAAAGTGGCGCTTTATGGTGCGGGTGATCTCATACCAGCACAACTAACTTTCCCGGCTGTTTTGGTATGCACAGATTTATACGTAGTGCGCACTCATACGTCCAGATGCGCATCAAGACGAAGGTTGCTTCGCAAGGAGGCAACGACAGCGTGTACGTATTAAGCAATACGTGAAAATACGAGGTGAATATAGATAAGTCTTTACGCGGGGCAGAAATACAAAACACCAACCCATGTTCACTAACTTAACGTCACGATGACTGACTCAAGAGCAGAATTGGTGGTGGTAGGTTAATTTCTTGGCAATGTTTTGGCGAATAAATAAGATGCAATCTTGGTTTGAACTCGTTCACATTTGTCTCCTCGCTTTCTCACAAACCAGCGTTATCTTCGCCAGTCCCAACGACTTTATCACTTACACGGCTCGTTTCTTCGCATGTCGCAGACTTAACTTTACGTGTCTCGGTCTCCACTTTATTACTCGTTCGCGCTATTTTTCCACTCGTCTCAGACTCATTTTCGGAATCGTGTTTGCGTTCGTAGCTCTCTTATTCATGAACTCTCATGTCTTCGTCCCCGCATCAGACATCGCACATTTCTTCGGGGCTGCCGCTGCGCTGCTTGGCCTGTTTCTTACACTTCCCGATCATCGCTTTGTGATCGCTTTAGCTTCTTCATTTTTAGTGGACTGAAAGAGAGTAGTGGAGCTTGCCCAATATATGCGGCACATAGAATCCTGTCCAAAGCACAAGCGCTCGAGACGTTTGAACTGCGGGGCTGTTTGACAGCTCTGCTGCTCGGAGGTTCTTGATACACTGTAATGACCTGAATATTTAAGGACACCGGACTAGAAAAAAACATTATTTTAATTGTCTTTTTTGTTCAAGGTCTAGTAGAGTGAAATTGATTTTCTAGTGAAAATGTGTGCTGTACTAACGAATACCTGTTTTTTTTTTCCAAGCTGCAATCCCCTGCTTACACGTCTTTGGGGAAAGCAGAACATTTTTGAACAAATAAATAAATAAATAAAAATAATCATAAATGAATTCACACCAGCTGATGTTTCCGTCCGTGAGTGATTTACGTCCTCTCTCTTGTAAATCTGCGATATTAGCATGCTGAATGACTTACCACAAGTTACAGTACAAGCATATTCGTGCGTTCATAGGTATTCTGTCTTCCACAAAGAAAAAATAATATTCAAATATCACAGAAAAAGAGTGTTCCACACTCGTCATTACGCCTACGAGCGACGTTTATTAACACCCCAGGTTTAAATGCACCGATACACCCCATAAAGTAGACGGGAGGATGATCGCCGCTGTAGCCTCAGTTGGTAGAGCACCGGGCGCGTTATCCGAAGGTTGCAGGATCGGTCCCCGCCGGCGGCAATTTGCCTGTTTGTCCACTTTTACACCTTCTTTATTATATCAGAAATACAAAAAATAACATTTGCTACACCTTCATTGTCTTGATTGTCTGTTAGTTCTCATTAATCTTGTGTCCTAAAGGTCACCTATTATTCGTCTTTTCGCTAAGCGGCGAGACGAATAGCCAGCCGGGGTATTCCAAAGCGCATACGGCCTAGAGATCGCGTGTTGTATATCTGTCTTGCAATCGTAGATTAGCGCAGTGCTCGAAACGCTGCATTTTAGGTGAACACCGCCCTCTTGGTCGAACCAGCGGCTCCCAGTCATAAACCGGCTTCGAGATGGAGCCAACGCATGTCACACGTTTGAGGGCATCAGTCCTCAATACTGTGACACGCACTGCCATTCATGAAGCGCAGGCTCAATAGCAGCCATCAGCCGTCCTTTCGGTGTGTGGTGTAGACATGTGACATGTTTTCAGCATTCAGGCTGTTGTTACCTTGAATCTTCTGTGTATGTTTCACTGAGAAGCACGTAATGGACAGCATTATCATGAGCACATCCCAAAAGTCAACTCCTCTGTTGTCATCGTAACCTGTCGCTATACCTGGAACGCGAGTAAGCATCAGAAATATATACATACATTGGGAGCAAAGGTCAGTTAGGCATCGAGGAACCATTTTAACAGGCTGATTTTTGTTCCTTTTAGGTACTAGCAGAGAACCAGCGTTATTCCTTCCCATCAGACTCTTTGTACCGCTGTGGCTTTTCGATGCTGCCGAGATAGAACCGCCAGTATTAAAGCATGAAACTTTTGTCTGCGTGTCCAGCTAGGTAGTACAGAATACGCGAAAACATTTGTCTGAGCAAGACAATTCGACGTGCTGTCCAATACAAAGTCTCTTCACGTTGACAGTGAGTGCTCCCGACTGTGGTTTGGTTAGTGATTATACGCACATGCTCTGAGTGTGCCCCTCTTTGCAGCACCACACGAACTACAGGTTAACGGAGGAAGCACTTTATTCATTTCCCAAAAGCCACGACTGGTTCGACCAACTGCGGGCTGTCGAGAAGGCCCACGACATGGCGGTGAGGCTTGGCCTCCCTGTCATAGTGTCGGAGCGGCCCGCAGTCTTGCCCCTATAAAAGGGCGAATATGCTTTCCGGACCCGAATAAATTTCGCGACCTACGTAGTGTCTTGGCGCTAAAAGTCGAGTTCCGGAGGCCACGAAGCCTCACAATATATCTATATATAAATATGTATGTGTGTGTGTGTTTGTGTGCGTGCGAACGCGCGCGCGCGCGCGCGCGCGCTGTGTGTGTGTGTGTGTTGTGTGTGTGTGTGTGTGTGTGTGTGTGTGTGTGTGTGTGTGTGTGTGTGTGTGCGTGTGTGTGTGTAACAGGCATCGTGGAGGAGTGGCCGTAAGCGGAGTAACAGAACTGACGGAGATGCTCTTGGAGGATCTCCTTCAGAACAGCAGAAGATTTTATTGCCGACGTTTCCACCGGCGTCCGGCCTTCATCAGCAATAGGAATGGAGTGTGTTGGCGTCCATTTGTATGCAAAAAGTGTGAAATAAAAAGGAAAGAGAAGCAAATAGAGAGAAAAGCGCACGGTGGAGAATAAAAATGGGGAGAGATGGACAGGGTGTGCTGAGACAACTGTATGAGTCTTACAGTGATATATATATATATATATATATATATATTACACACTCGCCGTCATGGCTACTGCGGGCGCTGGACTGACGCGTTCACGTTAACTGTACAATATATACCCTATAAAGAAGTGGACGGCGGGATGGCCGCCGTGGTAGCTCATTGGTAGAGCATCGGACGCGTTGATTCGAAGGTCGCAGGTTCGGTGCCCTGCCCCCGGCAGCTATCTTTGCGTGCCACTTTCTTTCTTCACATTTACCTACATTTACTACTAAAAACATCCCCTATACATTCCTTGGCATTATTGTCTAGTTAGTTCTCATTAATATTGTGTATAACAAAGAAAACGAGCCCTTGAAATTTACACTTCTTTCTTCATTCATAGCGAGGGCCTCGTCCTGGTAGACTTATGCTTTCAGGTAGTATGCGAGGGATTATTGGTCAGCTTGCCAGCTCGTAATAAGTTCACGTGCTACGTGACGCCAACAGGCAGAAAACGAGTGTTCCACACTCGCCGTCATGGCTTACTGGCGGCGCTGGACTGGACGCTCCCACGTTTAAATGCGCAAATATACCCTATAAAGTGGACGGGGGATGGCCGCCGCGGTAGCTCAGTTGTAGACCATCGGACGCGTTATTCGAAGGTCGCAGGTTCGGTCCCTGCCCGCGGCAAGCTAATCTTTTCGTCCACTTTTCTTTCTTCACAATTACCATACATTTATTACTAAAAACATCCCCCTATACTTTCCTTGGCGGGTATGGTCTTGTTAGTTCCCATTAATATTGTATTATTATATATATATATCTATATATATATACTATATATATATATATCTAATATATATATTATCTGGGCGAGTTGGCGAAATCCAACGTTCTCCACAACAGCCAAGAAATTATGGCAGTTTTGCACTACTGTTGTTCGACTATATTGTATATTTCTTTCGCTTTCTCTGTTTCTTTCTATTTTTGTCTTGCTGCCTCGTTTGTTATAGCTCTTTTTTTTGCCTCTTTATATCTCTTTCTCTCTCTGTCTCTATCTCTGTCTTTCTATATTTTCTCTTTCTTCCCTTTCTTTCTCTCTGTCTTTCTCTGTATTCTCTTAAAAAAAACTTCTGTATTTCTTCTCTTTCTTTCGCTCTCTCTCAGTGCTCGTTCTCTCGCCCGTCAGAGTTATTGCATCTCACGACTGAAAAATTGGTGCACGTGTTCTGGGAGCTAAGAAGATGATCAAAAGGACGGAGAGTGCGTGCCGGTTCGTGATGATAATTTTTCTTCGTGACTAACGGCGATTCTTCGAGTAAACAGCTCCGCTCTGAAACATAGTCAGGAGGGCACACCTGCCGACAAGCGTACACCCACCTGAACACAGGTCCGTACTCTTTCGCCCACTAAGGCAAGTTGTCCCGGTGGAAGTCAGGGCGAAAGAATTCAACCGTGTCCTCGGAAACTGCTCGCTGGTGGCATAGGTGGGCAGCTTACTTCCAGGAGGTGAACGCCTTCGCAGGAGCCACTCGTTGATAAAGTTAAAGGCAACCCATAGAACCGAAGCCACGATAGATATCAGAAGAATTATCATGGTCACTTTCACTTCCAATGAACCTGGTATTATGTGGAAAGAGAAAAAAAGACGTCAATACACTTGTTCCTAGCATTTTAGGCAGCTGGTTGAGAAATGTCGCAATTGAGTTTTGCGGTCACTCGATCTAAGTTAATCTGTGAAGCTCGCGGTGCTTTTGATAACTGTCACTTGAGATGCTGGGG
The DNA here is from genome assembly GCF_013339695.2 of Rhipicephalus sanguineus. NCBI lineage: Eukaryota > Metazoa > Arthropoda > Arachnida > Ixodida > Ixodidae > Rhipicephalus > Rhipicephalus sanguineus. The sequence continues at coordinate 13,817,720 of NC_051186.1, forward strand.
GAGAGGAGAATGATGGAGATCGATAGCGTGGCATTGCCAAGCATTGCTTGAAAAATAGTGAAAGAGCATATCTTCAGTGAGAGAAGATGAGAGCGGAGGAATTGTCTGCGGCAAGTGAAAATAGTACGAGCACAGGTTTTGTCCAAGCTATGATTCGCCCTCACACTGTAACTGTTCAATGACATTCTTTGCAAAATTTCACTACAATGTTTTAAGACAAACTGTCTTTCCTAGAGCCCTCTTCTAGTGGACAGTACAGCCAGCCCTATTTGGGATTTTATTAAGTCATTTGCTTATGCACACTTCTGCACCCTAACAATGAGACTGATACCGATATTGTTAGTTCGTCAAACAAAATTCTGAAATCTATTCCCATAATATATTTCATGGAGTCTCATCACTCATTGCGCACACGCAACTTTTATTAAATTAAAAGCGTATATCAAGTGCAAGGTAAAAATGTGAGTACGTGCTCAATCCCGAAAGAGCCGAAACTGTAGCGCTTGCTTCAAAGGAGAATAAGGACCGTTCAAAACAGACCTGCGCCGAAGTTGCTTCTCTGCAAAATGAAAGCCTTGTAATACAGGACCGGAGTTGAATTCTCACGCCGCACTAACAGCGCTATCATTTGCGACTTATCGCCCGTTTCCTGTCGCTGTGCTCGTTCCCGCTTACAGCTACACGCATTTCCTCTATGTCTACTTTTGTGCGCAGCTGTTAGGTACTGCAGAGTTCACTCGCCCATCAAGCGCCAGTTGTCCAGGAAATGGCTACAAGCGAAACTATTTAGGAGGTTGAAAATGGCTCCAGTCAAGTTTATAGAGAGCCCGACGTTTCGGGACCGCTTCGGGCCCTTCCTCAAGGGGTGACTAGGCTGGTCATGGAAGCATCTCCACGACTTGTTTCCCCACGGCTCCTGCTTTCCCTTTGCCTCGCGTTTCGGAGACCATGAACGTATACTGAAGGCATTGTTCCTAGGGACCGGCTCACACTTGCCGGTGTGTTTTTAATGTTCCACGACTCGAGCAAGAGCCTCCTTCCCAGATTCCTTTCTGTTTCCAGAACAGAATCGCTGTCGAAGTCGATTATATGGCCGTGCTTCTCATAGTGCTCTGCAAGAGCGCTGCGTTGCACTTCCATCTTCCTGACGTCGTTCTCATGTTGGCGCGTTCTTTCTGGGAAGCACTTACTCTCGCCTATATAGGTGGCTGGGGATTCTGTACACGGCACCCTGTACACTACGCCTTGGTGTTGCTCTCTCGAAGGTCGATCCTTCGGCCGCGGTAGGCCGCTAGCTGGTCGCAAAATGTCGCCATTGAGTTTTGCGTTGGGGGTCCCAGAGAGCAGCTGCGCGAAAACGACCGTGTCGTCTGATATGCGGCGGGCTTCGGCTACGTCAAGCGTGTCCCACGAATTGCTCCAACGGGTACTCACGGCGGTCAGGCAAAGCTGTTTCCACAATATCGAGGTGTGTTCCGTATCGTCTTCTGACGATTCAAATGCGAAAACGCCGAAGACGCGGGCGTGACCCGTCGTCTGGCGGCTTTGCCGTTCCGGCTACGTCGCTAGTGCCGGCCGCTCCGACAGTGCCGCGGCTTGGGCAACCCGCATGGCGTGACCTAGTCGATGCAACGAATACGCGAGCATCAACGTGCTTCTTGCCGCGCGGACACATCCTATCCTGGGGGAGGGGGCTGCTGCGAGCTCGAACGCCGTCATCTCGTAGTGCAAAGTGCTACCCTTTGCGAAAACGAGCGTGTTGGGGCGCCTGAAGGTGGCCTCCGCAACGCAAAGGCACCCTGTGCACTACGGTGCACACTACGTCGGGCTCTCTATAAACTTGGCTGGAGCCATTTTCAACCTCCTAAATCTTCCACCCAGCCAGACAGATTTCTGTCAAAATGTTTACATTTCAGCGAGACTATGTATTTAAGCAAGACTATGGGCGGCTTGGGGAGGTTTGAAGCCCCTCCCCAAGCCGCCCCACCCCCTCCCCCCGCTATGCCAGTGGTTTTCAATGCAATACGTCGCCCGCACGAGTACATCAGTGCGCGCAACAAATATCGGTAAAGTATGGTTGTCAGCGATTAAGAACCTTAATTATGCAGAATTTGCTTTCGGGCCCCAGCGACGGCAACTTTGTTATTTCGCCCGTTTTTATTCCCATACATTTTCATAGAATATACTCAGCTCGAAATAAAAAATATACTAATAATGTTAGCGCTGTCATCTCTGGGCTTGACTGTTCGCATCGTTAGCTTGAGAATCTATGTAGCCTAATAACAAAACATTGGTTGAAGAAACTGATATCGAGTTATTTTATTATCTTTATTCGAAAATAAAAAGTGCGGGTTGGTTCTAATTGTATGAACTGTGTACACGATTGTATCAAATAGAGTATATCGTTTCGTGTATCAAATGTGAAGCATTTCGGAGTTAACGAAAGCCACTTTGTCCATTTCTATCTATCTATCTATCTATCTATCTATCTATCTATCTACTATCTAATACTATCTATCTTCTATCTATCTATCTATCTATCTATCTATCTATCTTATAAAGATGTTTATTGGCGGACACTCGCGAAGATGAGCAACAGCGACAGTTTCAAGGCGGGGCCGACTCCGCACGAGCTGCCTTCTCTCCGAGAGGGCAACCCACTAGAAGGACTGGAGAGGACGACCCAGAGGACGACTCACTTCAGAGTTCCAAAGCTTCGCTACAATTACTCCGGTACGAAAGGGAGCCGCCTGCGACCTAACAACTTGTCACAATGAGCGGTCATGGTAGGCCTTGAGGCGCTCCACGTTTACAATGTCGCGCCCTCGACGGCGCATGTCCGAGGATGGATCGATGGTTCGATCAGGTAGTTTACAGGGGATGTGCGTTCAACGACACGGTAGGGGCCTTCGTATTTGGGCAGTAGTTTTGAAGAGAGGCCAGTGCAGTGGTAGGGATCGAGAGCCATACGAGCGCTCCAGGGAGGAACGTCGGCTCAGAAGTGATTCTGTCACCGCTAATGCTCCTCGCCGCTCTGGTCATGCGTAGTGAAGGTCTTGGCAAGTTCGCGACACTCTTCAGCAAGTCGGGCGGTAGCAGAAATCGGCGCACACTCAGACGATCCGGCTTGTATGAAGATTGTGTCGATTGTGGTGCGAGGGGTGCCTGCCATACAATAAGAAAAAGGGAGAAAAACCAGTGGTGCTCTGAGCGGCGGTATTGTAGGGCGTAGGTGACGAAGGGCAGAATGGCATCCCAATTGGTGTGATCGGCGGCGACGTACATGGAGAGCATGTCGCCGAGCGTACGGTTAAAGCGTTCGGTGAGCCATTCGTCTGCGGGTGGTAAGCAGTAGTTTTGCGGTGAACAACGTTGCACTCTTTTAGAATGGCTTCGACGACTTCTGACAAGAAGACACGGCCTCGATCACGAGTAGCCCTGAGGTGGGACCGTGACGTAGCATGAATCGGTGGAGCAGGAAGGAGGCCACATCGCGCGCTGTAGCCGTGGGAGGGCGGCATTTTCGGCGTATCGCGTGAGGTGGTCTACAGGCGACGATGGCCCAGCGGTTACCAGCGGACGTCAGAGGAAGTGGCCCATACAAATCAATGCCAACACGCCCAAACGGCCGGTCAGGGCAAGGTAGAGGTTGCAGACCTGCCGGCGACAGGTGCGTTGAAGTCTCGCGGCGCTGACAATCGATGCAGGAGCGAACGAACTTCTGCACGTAGCGGTACTCCCTCGCCAAAAGTACCGTTGGCGGATGCGGTGGTAAGTTTTCGATACCCCAGAATGCGCACACTGCGGATCAGAGTGAAACGACTCGCATATGTCAGAACGCAGACTTCGGGGTATTACTAGTAGCCACTGGCGGCCGTCGCCGCTGTAGTTGCGTCGGTGGAGGAGGTCGTCGCGAACGGCGAAATGGTGGACTTGACGACGCAACGCACGAGTGGTTGGTGTTGCCGACGGATCAGTCAGCAAGTCTATCAGGGAGGCAATCCAGCGATCCTTGCGCTGTTCGGTAGCGATGGTGCGAATATCGATGGAAGAAACGGCAAGGGGAGACACTGAGCTGTGGGCACTGTCGTCAGGCAAGGGAGAGCGCGACAGGGCGTCGGCGTCAGCATGCTGGCGTCCGTTGCGGTGCAGTACGCGGATGTCGTAGTCTTGCAGGCGAAGTGCCCAACGGGCGAGACGGCCTGAGGGATCTTTCAATGACGACAACCAGCACAGCGCATGATGGTTCGGTGACGACATCAAATGGGTGACCATACAAATAAGGTCGGAACTTCGTAAGGGCCCAGATGATTGCCAGGCATTCTTTCTCCGTGACGGTGTAATTGGCCTCGGCTTTAGTAAGCGTGCGACTTGCATATGCCACGACATATTCCGGAAACCGAGGTTTGCGCTGTGCAAGAACAGCGCCGAGGGCCACACCGCTGGCGTCCGTGTGTACCTCTGTAGGGGCCGCAGGGTCGTAGTGGCGTAGTATCGGAGGAGACGTCCAACAAACGACGGAGCTTCGCGAAAGCGGCGTCGCACTCTGACGACCACGTACTGAGGGGCCCGTTGCTGCCAAGGAGCTTCGTCAGCGGCGATATGATGGTCGCGAAGTTTCGTATGAGCGCCGAAAGTAGGAGCATAGTCCCTACGAAACTGCGCAGTGCTTTGACGGACGTAGGTTTGGGGAACTCTGTCACGGCCCGAAGCTTGGCTGGATCGGGGAGAATTCCGTCCTTGGATACGACGTAGCCTAGTATTGTCAGCTGCCGTGCTGCAAATCGGCACTTCTTTAGGTTCAATTGTAGCCCGGCGTCGCTCAAACGCGTCAAAACAAGCCGCAGGCGTTGAAGATGCGTGGAGAAGTCCGGGGCGAAAACGACGACGTCGCCGAGGTAGCACAGGCACGTGTGCCATTTCAAGTTGCGCAGAACGGTGTCCATCATGCGCTCAAAGGTCGCGGGCGCATTACACAGCCCAAACGGCATGACGTTGAATTCGTACAAGCCCTCGGGTGTGACAAACGCTGTCTTCGGTCGAGCGTCATCAGCCATGGGGACTTGCCAGTACCCTGAGCGCAAATCGAGCGATGAAAAGAATTCTGCTCCTTGCAGGCTGTCAATGGCGTCGTCTATTCGAGGTAGGGGATAAACGTCCTTACGGGTGATCTTATTGAGTCGTCGGTAGTCCACACAGAACCGCACAGAGCCGTCCTTCTTCGCAACGAGAACGACAGGAGACGCCCATGGGCTGTTTGAGGGTCGAATAACATCGCGGCGAAGCATGTCTTCGACTTGCTCGTTAATTACACGACGCTCTGCAGGAGATACGTGATAGGGACGTTGCCGCAGTGGTGGTTGGGCGCCAGTGTCGATGCGATGCGTGACAGCAGACGTGCGGCCGAGGGAAGTTTGCGCGACATCGAACGAAGAACGAAATTTTTCCAACAGGCACAGAAGCTGGGAACGCTGGACCGACGTAAGGTTGTCAGCAATGGAGGAAGCAAATACGTTAGCGGGTGACGAGTCGGATGTGGAAACAGCACCGAGCGTACGGGAGCTGGTACAGTGCGTGTCACCCGGTGCGTCCATAACTTGTGCGTCTTCGAGGGCTTCCGCTGTGCCGAGACATTCCCCTCGCACCAACGTAACAATGTACGGGGACGGGTTCGTAACGAAAATATCGGTGTCGCCCTGAGTGACTTGCACGGTCGCAAATGGCACCAGCAAACCTTTCCTGGTGAAAACGCGGTCAGAGGGAGAAAGGAGTGCAACGGTGTCGGAGAGACAGGTGCAATAGACGGACACAGCCGTTGACGAGTTTGCAGGAACTGTGGCGTCGTCTTTGACGAGTACCTTGGTCGCAGCCGATGGACTATTCGCCGGCGTCAAATTGGAGAATGGTGAGAGCTCTATTTCGGCTGGTGCGCAACGAATTACGGCGTCGTGGCGAGCGAGAAAATCCCAATCCAGGATGACGTCGTGAGAGCATGAAGAAATTATGATGAATTCGACGGCGTACAGAGTCCTGAATGATGACACGGGCTGTACACACCGCTGTCGGGTGAATACTTTGGGCGCTGGCTGTGCGGAGGGAGAGCCCGGAAAGCGGCGTCGTCACTTTTCGTAGTAGTCGGCTAAATTTAACGTCCATAACGGATACGGCAGCTCCAGTGTCCACAAGGGCCAATGTGCGCACGCCATCTACAAACACGTCTACTACGTTCGATGGGCTTTGCTGAGGGCTTTCGCAGTTCGATAGCGTCGCAGCCCTTGCCTCTTGGACTGCGACGACTAGTTTTCCTGGTCGCGGGCGACCGGACGGGGCCGCATCGGCGACAGTGAGCGGCGTCTTGGGGACGGCGAACGGCGGGTAGATGGAGACGGGCGTGACGTCGGTGACATAGGCGGCGGCGGCTCGTAATATGGGCGGCTGGACTGGCTGGCGATGGTCGATCCGAATCGAGGCGCCTGCATGCGATTGCAATAGCGGGCGACGTGACCGGCGCAACCGCACGCAAAGCAGATCGGGCGGTTGTCGGAAGTGCGCCATCGGCTTGCCGGGCTAGGTCCCATCCATGTCGCAGGACGCGAGGGACAGGGTGGCTGCTGATATGACTGCATGGTGGGCTGCAGTCGTGGCGTATGGATGACGTCGGCGTACGCAGCCGGCACACGCTCTTCGAAGGCCTGAGGCCTGGCGACGGCTCCAGCATAAGTATGTGTGGGAACCACAGGAATCGCTGGAGGCGGCCTGGCGACAACTTGCGCGTAAGTGAGCGGCACAGTCGCCCGAGGGCGCTGGTGGTATTCCGGCATGACCTCTGCGATTTCCTGCTCAATAGCCTGGCGTAGGGGAGGCAGCAATGTGCTCGACGGCTGTTCAACAGGCTGCGGGTGAGCGAAGGCCAGTAGAGAGAACTGGCGGGCAATCTCCTCGCGCACGAAGGACTTGATTTCGGCGAGCAAGACGGAGTGGTCCGAAATGGCCGACATGCCAGCGAGATCGGCGTCGCGTGATGGAGGTCGACGCGTCATCAGCCGCTGTCGGCGCACCTCCTCGTAGCTTTGGCACAGTGTGATGACCTCAGCCACAGTGCTAGGGTTTTTTGCGAGCAACATGGTGAAGGCATCGTCGTCGATGCCTTTCATGACGTTCCGGATCTTGTCAGACTCAGGCATGGTCGCATTGGCTTTCTTGCACAAGTCCAGGACGTCTTCAATGTAACTCGTGAAAGACTCGCCGGACTGCTGGGCTCGTTCACGTAAACGCTGTTCAGCTTGCAGCTTACGAACGGCAGGGCGGCCAAACACGTCGACGATGGCGGTCTTGAAAGCGGACCACGTAGTGAAATCGGAAGCGTGGTTGTTGCACCATAGGCTTGCGACACCCGCGAGGTAGAAAACCAGGTTGCTTAGTTTTCCTGCCTCGTCCCATTTATTGGGTACGCTGACACGCTCGTAAATCGCGAGCCAGTCCTCGACGTCGGTGCTATCCGCGCCGGTGAAAAAGGAGGGTCGCGGATACGGGGGACACCGGGACAGGATGTCGGTGCAGGGGGAGGCGTTTGCTGGGCGGCATCTTGAGGCATGGTAGAGGGCACGGCACGGGATCGCAGCTCCAAGGGCATTGAATGCTGACCGTAGTTGTTTGAAGGGCACAGCACTCTCCACCAAATTATAAAGATGTTTATTGGCGGACACTCGGCGAAGATGAGCAACAGCGACAGAACAAGGCGGGGCCGACTCTGCACGAGCTGCCTTCTCTCCGAAGAGGGCAACCCACTAGAAGGAGCTGGAGAGGACGACCCACTTCAGAGTTCCAAAGCTTCGCTACAATCTATCTATCTATCTATCTATCTATCTATCTATCTATCTATCTATCTATCTATCTATCTATCTATCTATCTATCTATCTATCTATCTATCTATCTATCTATCTATCTAGACCTGCTCCCGTGCAGTTGCTATAAACCACATTGGCAAAGAGGACATCAGTGTATGCCGGAAAGAACTGATGGGTTATAACGTGTATAATGCGATTTGCCTGTCGTGTACACAAAGAAACTATTTTCATCAATATCGTGTAAGCCACACCTGCACACCACGGCCCGCAAAATGCGGGTATGCGCCGGAAGTGATGAGCTTGTATCAACCCAGGAGTGGTGCAGATAGACTCCGGAAGTGTAAACTCAGTAGTGTTATGGAGTCGTTGTCGCGTAAAAGCAGACGTTGGCGGCGTTCTCAGTGAGCGCAAAATCGCGAAATCACGATGGCCCAACTTCAAAAACCAAACGAAGGCATTCAGTGTGGCAGTCAAGTATTACTTCACATAGCAACGCCAGCGATTTAGAGTTCTAAGTAGGGGTGTGCGAATATCAAATTTTTCGAATACGAATCGAATACGAATATCCACTTTCGAATATCGAATATCAAAGGAAAAATGCCTCCACAGTAACAATATTTTATTTAACATGTAGCTATTTCAAAAAAAAACATTAACAACCTGACTGGTAACACAACATACACTGCTATCTACAGAACACAATGTCCAGGATAGCACAATGCACATCGCAACACAAGCAAATATCACGGCACAATGAAAGTAATGACTAGATGTTATCATGAAGAAATACGAGTTGTTCCACATGATCAGGCAGCAGGCGCTCCCTTCTAACAGAGACACCCCCCCTTCCCCCGGCCACTGAAAAGGCACGCTCGCTTGTAACAGAAGTGACTGGTATAGGGAGATACATGGGGCGAAGCTTAGCCAGACTGGGGTATCTGAAGGTGTCTACAGTCCGCCACCAGTCACATGGGTCACTATCTTTCTTCAGAAGTGGTCCTGCATAGTGAACGAGTGGTAGTGCGGCACGTTACGGCCGCCTAATGTTGAAAATGTACGGTTACGTGATCGCCAACAGCGCTGCACGTCGGAGATGCACCAGCAATAAATCATACGTATTGGGGCGCTCGTCGCAGCCAGATATCGTGCCTCCGTGTACTTACGATGTGTATCGCACCTCTCGGCAACGTTTTTAGCTATACGAACGCAGCAGAAATGTGGAAGACGAGTTATTTTATGCATGATAATCGAATCGCATATTCGAATTTTTCGAATATTCGAAGTTATCGAATATTGGAAACTTTTCGAATACACGATTTTCGAATCGAATACGAATATTTTGAATGTATTATTCGACGAATATTGGAAACTTACAAATATTCGCACACCCCTAGTTCTAAGCGGAAAAGACCCTTTACAGCCGTCATTTCGGCGCAACGTCATTCGCGTTTACAGTGTTGGCTATCCGTATTTTGTAACAATGTAACATGAATATTACATATGATATGTACCTATAACTCAGAAAAACCACTTGAAGCGTTGCTCGGCGCCCGACAAATACGCCAATCACCGCTGCTTATGATATAAACATTATTGCATCGTGCACTTCGTTTTCTATAAAATGAACCTTGCGCTATAACGT